>NW_021320035.1:525719-610753 GCF_001605985.2 Dendrobium catenatum | reverse complement strand
AGGTGAGGGTCTCAAGTGGTGGTCCGGCGGAGCAACAACGTCAGGCGGTGGTCCGGCGGAGGTGAGGTCCTAAAGTGGTGGTCCAGTGGAAGTGAGGCGCCTCCGGCGGTGGTCCGACGAAGTTGAGGGCCTCCAGTGGTGGTTCGGCGAAGCTCTGACGGTGGTCCGGCGAAGCTCCGGCGGTGGACCGTCGATGGTCCGGCGGTGGTCGAGGAGGAGCTTCTTCCTTCTCTTCTTCATTCTTCTCTTCTTGCTTCCCTCCCCTTTCAAGAGGAATGAGGGGTCTATTTATAGATTTCTAGAGTGTCATGACCTGTAAATAGGTGAGAGATCAAGGGTAAATGGGGAGTGGTTGGATGGACGGCCGATATTAAATCCCTTGATCATGCACCGTTCGTCAGACAATAGAAGGCCTTAATGATGTTGGAATTTGGTGATCTTGGGCTCGTTGGATTCGTCTCGTCGAGCCGCTCGATTCGACTATAAGCACGTCATGTTTGGAAACCGTTTGGTAACCCAAATTGTGGTTTGAACCTTCCAACAGCGCTTCAGATCCTTGATTTAATTTGTACTCATTTGGGCTCGGATTGAGTCGAATTTAGTGTCATTGGGTTCGTATTTCCGAGACGCTTAGTTCGACTATAAGTTTGCTGAAATTGGAGTTCGGATGGTTCCGATTTTTATTTTTGAAGTTTTCAACTTGATTTTGCATTGAGATTCGTGCTCGCTCAAGATAGTTTTTTGAGGAGGTATCATATATATATGTAAGTATGTAACAATGTAATCATTTGAGTTCATTTCATAGAAGTTTGTTAGCTTTTGATTGAGAATTAAAGAAATGAGAGTGTCTCATAGATCTTGAAGATATTTTGGAAGAGAGGAGTGTCATCCCTTTGGATTAATTAACGGGAGAAATTATTTTGTGTGGATGAATGATACAACTCTATGTTTGGAGATGATTCAGCAGTACCGAGTCTGGTTCCAAACAAAGTGGTGATGTGGCGCATTATAGTTGATCTCCGGATGGCGTTCGACTTCGGCACATAATTATTTTTGAGTTAACGGGGGGAAGGGGTAGGTGGAGTCAACCATAATAACATTAGAGATAGCGAGCTTCAAAGTATTTGCAATGATTTAATAGTAATTAGGAAGCTTCTAAATAAATGCATATTTACTAGTAAATCAATTTGAGAGAAAGCATACAATTAATTGTTCTCAAATAATTCTTAGATAGGGTTGCTCATAGAATTAGTGGAAACAATGTTTTATAAGCTTTTTCCAAAAGTGTGAGATATATCAATTAGGAAGCTTCTAAATAAACGTATATTTACTAATAAATCAATTACATTACTGGAAAATCATCCATTGCTAGTGGAATTTTTCGACGAATTTCCGACAATTTTCCGACTGAATATAATGAAATATTTATAACTGATTTTATGACATATTTTCTAGTTGCTTTTCCGACGGTAGTTATTAAAATACATTTTTTTTTGTAGTGGAGTGGTTGGGTGTTTAATTAATGACTTTCCTAAAGTGTAGAGTTAAAATCTCACAGACAAGCGGCGCTCGGGCCCAGGCAAAACTCTGTCTCTCACTTAGCCGGAAATGTCTGAATGTGTCGAAAAATTCCGCTAGTATATGAGTGATTTTTCTATAGTGTTAGTAAAGAGGCATGAGGTTGTTCTCTTGTAATGCCTAGATAAATTTGCTCATAAAGTTAGTGGAAATGTTAATGATGGAAGGGAGACCAAGGCTCCCTTTATCTTTGGGTCAATAAAGAGGGATTTATTATTATTTTAGGGTCCCTATATAGAATTAAGGTGGTGCCAATCCGAATAATGTAAAAGAGATTTTTTTTTTTTTAATGAAAAACCTATATAAGGAATAAGCCACTATGCCTAGATCATTTGCAATGATTCACTAAATAATTATAGATATAAAAATATGCTATCCTTTTTTCAATTAAAAAATATGAGATTACATAATTGTAAATAATTATTTGACTATTATTATAGGAATCATATAAATAAGATGTTTACAAGTGAGTAGCTGAAGTCCATTAATGAATTAGATGTTAGTAGTCGTATGATTATAAGTATGTAAGATTTGGAAGCCGTTTGGTCTTTTAATTAATGTTCTTGAGTTTCCAATATATTTCAAGTATTTGATTTGAGCTTATTTAGAGTCAAATCAGATAACTCAGGGTATTAATGAGTTCATCCTATTGAGAAGTTCAGTTCAATTAAAATTTGAAAATATTATTGAAGTTCAAGTGATCTTGAATTTAATTCTAAATAATGTTAATTTAAATATTATCTTTAGATTAAATTTTAGGATATATTTCAACTTGCTTATTCTTTTTATCAATTTTTTTTATATATTGTAATTTTTTTGCTATTTTAAAAATCAATTTATTTGATTTTATTTGCCTTTGTTAAGCTATCCGCATAGGCATTTGCGGTGGATGGCGGGTCGAGCGAAGGTTATTAGTAATTTAGGGTACAATATTCCTAATAGACTAATTTTAAACTGATGAATCATTATGTTAATGCTTTATCAATCAAGCATAAATCTGAATACTATCTATAGATTAGACACTTTCAAAATGAAATTCAAGACAATATGAATTCTAATTTCAGCAAAA
Source organism: Dendrobium catenatum (assembly GCF_001605985.2). Classification (NCBI taxonomy): domain Eukaryota; kingdom Viridiplantae; phylum Streptophyta; class Magnoliopsida; order Asparagales; family Orchidaceae; genus Dendrobium; species Dendrobium catenatum. The sequence continues at coordinate 608,106 of NW_021320035.1, read as the reverse complement.
TTATACTTAGGTTGATCGTCTCACTGAGACAATCTGCTATCAAAAGAGGTTCGATCCTAACCCAAATGAGCTCAACAACTTGATCATATGCTATCGCTATCAACATAGCCACATGTGATCGTCTATAGCCTCACATACAATGTGGATATAAATTATAACTAATGACAAGCACTAGTTGAAGCATTTGAAATTGGCCAGAAAATATAGTAATTTTTTTTCATATTTTTCAAAGAAAAATTATATTCGGGTGTATTAAATATGATGGCAAGATATTAAATTCTCTTTCTAGCTCAATAAATTTGCTAGCATATAATAAAATAATATATATAATTTTATAATTTATTAAAAAAGAGTTATGATTCCACCAAAATTAATCAAATAATTCATAGGTAAAAAAGTTTTAACTTAGCATCTATAATAAAATTATTTTACTTTGATTTTTTTTTTATTTATAAAATCTTAAATTCAAATAAATCAAATAAGTTTATACAGAAAAAAAAATCAAAGATTGATCATTATAAAATTAAATATAAACTAAATCCAATCCAATCCAATTTAACTTACGCCCCAACTTCCACGTGACGCTAGATTTAACACTAAACTTCAACCATACGATTGACATTTATAATCTGATCGCCTTCTGGGACGAGTTAGCCCACTGTACTCAACTCAAATTCTAGTGAAATCTTTTCAACTGGGCTAGGCACCTTGATTTTTCCCCTTTTCAGGATTTTCCATGTAAAAAATCTTGTGTTCTCTGTGTATGAGCTGGATATCTGTGCAATGCTAAGTTGTAAAATTACAACTCTATCGCCGCGTATATTCTAGACTGCAACAAGTACAAAAAATTTTGTGCTAAAAATGACTTTAAGAAGCAATAAAACAGATGTATCAAACAAAATTTTAATCTAAATTTCACTAGAAATAAGTATTATATTCAAATCAACTTTGAATTCAATTAAAATCATCTCTCGGGAGAAGAATGGCCCACAAAGCAGACCACATAGCCGGTTTTGAGGAGATTTTGATAAGACATCACTTAGGTGTGAAATTTATATCAAATAGGTTATATAGATTTTTCCCATGAAAAATCCTGAAAAGGGGAAAAATCAAGGTGCCTAGCCCAGTTGAAAAGATTTAACTAGAATTTGAGTTGAGTACAGTGGGCTAACTCGTCCCAGAAGGCGATCAGATTATAAATGTCAATCGTATGGTTGAAGTTTAGTGTTAAATCTAGCGTCACGTGGAAGTTGGGGCGTAAGTTAATAGTCCGACAGTGACTTGGCAGAATTCTGACGTCAGTTGATGGCCATGCGGAGTTTATGGCCTCAAGTGTTGGTCTGGAGGGGTTCAGGCCCTTAGGTGGTGTTCCAGCGAAGGTGAGGGCCTTAGGTAGTGGTCCGATGAGGGTGAGGGCTTCAGGTGGCGGTCTGATGAAGGTGAGGACCTCAAGTGGTGGTCTAGCGAAGGCGATGGCTTCAAGTAGTGGTTCGACAAAGGCAAGGGCCTTAGGTAGTGGTCTGGCGAAGGCGAGGGTCTCAGTTGGTGGTCCGGCGAAGGCAAAGGCCTTAGGTGGTGGTTCGACGAAGGCGAGGGCTTCAAGTAATGGTCCGGTGAAGGCGAGGGCCTCAAGTGATGGTCCGACGAAGGCAAGGGCCTTAGGTGGTGGTCCGACGAACTCAAGCGGTGGTCGAGGAGGAGCTTCTTCCTTCTCTTCCTTCTTCTCTTCTTGCTTTGGTCCCCATTTCAAGAGAAATGAGGAGTCTATTTATAGATTTTTGGAGTTGATTGGTCCTTAAATAGGTGGGAGATCAAGAGATCAAGGAATCCCTTGTTCATGGACCCTTCGTTAGACATTTGAAGGTCTTATTGATATCAAAATTTGGAGATCTTGGGCTCGTTGGATTCATTTCGTCGAGCCGCTCGATTCGACTATATGCACGTTATGTTTGGAAATCGTTTGGTAATCCAAATTGTGGTTCGAACCTTCTAACCGTGCTTCAGGTCCTCGATTTTGGACTCATTTGAGCTCTAATTGAGTCGAATTTGGTGTCGTTCGGTTCATATTTCCAATACGTTCTATTTGACTGTAAGTTTGTTGAAATCGGAGTTCGGATGGTCCCAATTTTAATTTTGGAAATTTCCAACTTGATTTTGTATCGAGATTCGTGCCCGATCAAGATAATTTTTTAATGACATATCATTACCAAAAATTTGCCTTAAAATGCAAAAAAAAAAGATGTCCCAAACGAAACCTAAGTTAAAGGTTTAGATAACTTTTTTATTAGTTTATAATAGTGCGTGTATGCAAATGCCAATGGAAGCATCATATGTCCAATAAGCAGCTTATTAAACACAATCTTCATAAGCATTGTCTTCTTAGGCGTTGTAGTAGTCTTCACCTAAAAATATGCCAATCTGATGCAGTTTTATGCAAAACGAAGTGAGCTGAATGCTTTAGGACCTTCCACGCAATCGTCTTGTGCATACTTGTTGGGAACTAATGAGTGTAGAGCCACCATGCCAATTATTGATGAAGATTATGAGATAATGAGCAATGGATAGCAAATCATTTGGATAGCAAATCATTATGACGTCCATAATATTGTTCAAAACTTCTGTAGTATGATTGCTGATATAGAACAAAGAATGGTTGCTGATAATGAGTTCACAACCATATGTCAAAAAAATTCATGAGTGGGATGAAGAAATAGCCTTTGATTAGGGTTCCATAGAGCTTTAAGCTACTTCCTAGTGTCAACACAAGATCCCATCTACATCTGCATCACATCTGACAAACATGCTTGTTTGGTTCGTGGATGCTAGAAAATTTTTCATGGTGAGCTGCATTGTCAATGTCTATGATTTTAAGTGAAGTGAATGCAATGTAAAGTTCAAAGATGATGGTGATGACGGCGCTGATTGATAGTAGCCAGTAATGAATGGTGGATGTGGTGGGCAGCGACAACAGGTGGGGGTGGTGTCCGCCGCCGGCCGGCAGTGGGTGGTGGAGGTTGTGGCTGGTGACGGGTGATGACGATTAAATAAGCTTGCTTGTGGTATAAATGATTCTCGTTCAAAACTGGACGAGTTTAATTTACCTAAAAATTGACTAAAATGGTTTACACTATATTACTTAATTTACTTTGCATTCTTACTTAATCCAACCAAATACTATTATTTTCAAAACCACTGTATTTGAAATATTTTAACCCTTTTTACTTCGAACCAAATAGCTCCTAAATAAAATTGGAGAATCAACTCATGTCGTATTCTAGCTCTTATAGATATAACGACTTTGTCAATTTTAAAAAAAAAATTATAACTATGATCTGGGTGACATCTTTCTTATTGTTTTATTATTCATATAGCAATCACAAATTTAAAATGTCTCATGTTGTTCTTCATAAACTTCTTCAATCAAAGTAACATTTAACAAAACTACTTTAACTTTCATTTGTTGAAATTTTTGTTTATAAATTGATAATAATATTATTAATACTTGAATGGACGTCATGAAGCATAAATAACAAAGTAATATATTTCCTCCTTTCAACTGAACCTTTTGTCAACAAATTTAACAGTAAAATTATGAGTTGAATGATTCGTATATTATAATTTTTTAAATTCAAAAAAAAAAAATTTACTAAAAAAATTTCTTAAAAAACACAAAAAATTATTCCGAACAAAATTTTAGATTTTCTTTGAGATAATTTTCTTGCTATTTTATTTTTTCGGACCGAAATCATATTACTGTTTGTTTCCTTTTGTTCACTATTTTTAATAAATTTTTGTTATAAAAATCATTTTTTTTTACAGTAACGTACTAAAAATTTATTTTTCTAATAACAAATTTATAATCACATTTAAAAAAAAAAATTTACGGACCTCCCAAATGAAAGGAATCTGTATGACATGACGATAAATCAACTATAAGTCAAATGTTAAAAAAAAAAAAAAAACTATAAGTAAAATGTTATTTGACATAATTAAATGCATTTCATTGTTAGTAAATTCTTTTCGAAGTGTTGAATCTCTATTAGTTTTGATTTATATGAATGAGTAATCTAACTTTTGCAATTCATTTTATTTATATTTTTTTATTTGATTTTTCATTAAAAATTGTTTATTTCTTAATTATCCATTTGAATATAATATTTTTAAAAATAATTTTCATTTTTTTGAAATTTTAACACGTAATATTTAATGTCAATACTCAATAATATAAAATTTTTAATAATATTTTCCACACAAAACTCCGCCATTTTCCCTCTGCAATTCAAGCAAAAAATTGCGTCTTCTTTCTTCCTCCCATGACCTCCACGGGATATAAAGAGTCTCGCGCCTTACTTTTTCCTCATACTCACTTTCACTGGGACGTTAATGTAGCAATGGCGCTCCAACTGGTAGCAATCCGGGAGGGAGTTTATCGGTCCCTGGCGCCGATCACCAAAACGGGCGCTTGTGACTCGTGAGCCCTTTCCTTCCGCTTGTTTTGTTGTTTTCATGATTCTTCTTTTGGCTTCTTTGGGGTTCAAGATCTCAATTTTTGTTCCATTGTGCATGTCGGCATGTAGCTAGGTTAAGTTTGCTTTCTGGTTAATTTTTCCATTGTGCACGTGAATCAGACTTGCTTTGTAAAAGGTATATTGCTTGCTGAACAAGAAAAAATAACCTAGGTAATAAGTGGTGTAGGGTTTGGTGCTCTGGAAGTAATTGGTTCTTGAATATGCAATGATTAGTTCCTAGATGGTGAGTTTTTTCATGATCAATGGCAGCATCTATATGATATTGTAATTACTATTGTAATTCATTTAAATATATTGTATGGATATGAGTGTTGGAAGATAATGAAGTCATTGTTCGATAAGTTGGGTTGGATCAAAATGAGAATGTTAGGATGGATGTTTGATGAAACTAAGAATGATATGTATTAGAGATTATTCCTCTTCGGACAATTCTTCTTGAAGTGTCCATCTTTGTGGCAATGATAGCATTTTTCTTGAGTTCTTGAATTTTGATCTTGATCTTTGTAGTGGTTTTTGCTAAATTTACGGTCTCTAATCTCCAATCTTCTTCTTTTCCTGCTTATCTCTGATTTGCACGGAATTTGTTTTGACATCAAGATTGATTTCACCTCAGTTATTATCTAGGTCTGTTTTCAATATAACATTGTATCCACTATTTGATTTTTCTCTTCAATCTTCACATCCGCATTCTTGAGATCTAATGTAATCTTATTGAATTCGTCCATGTGCCTCCTTAGATCCTTATATTCATCCATTTGGAGCGTGTACAACTGTTTCTTCAAGAACAAACTGTTTGCTAAAGATCCTTGCAAGAATAATTGTTGCGGGCTAGAATATACGTGGCGGAAGAGTCAGAATTTTACGCCTCAATGCTATACGAAAATCCAGCACACAAACAGAAAACACAATATTATTAATGTAGAAAATCCTAAAAGGGGAAAAACCACGAGGCTACGCTCAGTTGAAATGATTTCACTAGTGTTTGAGTATATTATAATTGATTGAATCGTCCTTGAGGACGATTAGATTATAATAATCAACCGTCTGATTGAAATCTGTGACAAACGGGAGTTAGGTGCAAGTCCGACGACATTTGGTCGGGCAAAAATCTGTCATCAGTTGGTGGTCTAGTGAAAGTGTGGGTGTCAGTTAGTGGTCCGGCGGAAGTCTGGGAGTCAGTCAGTGGTCCGACAAAAGTTTGGGAGTTAGTCGGTGGTCCAGCGGAAGTCAGGCGGAAGTCCGGCATCAGTCGATGGTCCGACCGAAGTCCGGATGTCAGTTGGTGGTCTGGCGTCAGTTGGTGGTCCAGCGGAAGTCCGGACATTAGTAGGTGGTCCGATGGAAGGTCGGGCATCAGACTGTGGTCCGGAAGAAGTCCGACGTCAGGAGGTGGTCCGGTGGAAGTCCGAAAGTCAGGCGATGGTCCGACGGAAGTACGGCGGTGGTTGAGGAGCTAGGTGGCAAGAACGATCTTTGATCTCTCTCATTGCTTCCTTGCTTGGGTCCCTTTTCATAAGAAGTGAGGGGTCTATTTTTAGATTTCTGAGAGTGGCATGACCAGTAAATAGGAGGTAGATCAAGGGTAAATTTGGAGTGGTTTGAATGGATGGTTGATGATGATTCGCTTGATCGTGGACTGTTTCTTGGATATTTGAATGTCTTAATAATATCATAATTTAGCAATCTTAGGTTCTTTGGATTCGTCTCATCGAGCCGCTTGATTCAGATATAAGCATGTCATGTTTGGAAACCGTTTGGTAATCCAAATTATGGTTTGAACCTTCCAAATGTGCTTCAGGATTTTGATTTGGACTCATTTGGGCTCGGATTGAGTCGAATTTGGTGTCATTGGGTATGTATTTCTGAGACGTTCAGTTTGATTATAAGTTTGTTGAAATCGGAGTTCAGACTTTCCCGATTTTAATTCTTGAAGTTCCAACTTGATTTTGTCTCGAGATTCGTGTTTTATCAAGATACTTTTTTTGATGATATATCAATAATGATTCAATCTTCTCTCACATTTTTATGGCCGTTTCTTCTTCACCAATTTCCTGCAGCTCCTCGTCACCAAGGGAAACCAGTATAGCACTGTGAGGTTACAACCGCATTTCTCTTGCTTTTACCCGATCAGTTAACTCCATGAAGCCTTCTCTGGAAATTGCCTCCGATAATCTTTGATGAACTAGTAATATTGAAGCCAACTGATAGCTAACGAACAAAGCGGCACCCCAGTGTGTGCTAGAAGCCAACTGCCCCAGCATATAGAAGATGCCAGAATCCGAAAACTCTACCAAATTGCTTAGCACAAAACTCTCGTCGTTGGAACTAAGTAAATGAGGAATTTTATTTAGCCACACACAAACTACATTATGTTTTACTATTTATACATCAATTGGAATCAAACAATGTAGAAAAATGATTATGGCTACACAAGATACCAAAGAAACTGCTAGTACAACGTACAGCTACAGGAAAAAGTAAAATAAAATTGGATCAAAACTGTTGGTTTTTGTGATCTAATTTTTATCAAGGTTTATGTTTTATGTTTTTTCTTTGATGTAAACCAGATTGGTTATTACTAGTCTTCTTTGGTTTCTCGTGTAGCCTTGGTTGCTACAAGGTTAGTTTCTCTATTCTAGTTTTCATTTATAAATACATGAATAAGCTGTAATAAAATTAGGCTGGATGAATACTGTTAGACCGGTCCATTGGACCGGTCCAGCCGGTCCATGCGGGACCGGCCCAGCTCAAACTGAGTGGAGAAATATCTCCCGCGGAGATGCCGAGCAAGCCGCACATCGTGCGGGAGCTTTTAGGAAGCATTTTTGAGGGTTTTGAGAGGGAAATTTGAATGTAGAGACTGTTTAGGGATTTCCTTTTGATTTGTATACATTAAATAGTTTGTTTTCCTAGGGTTTGGGCATCTTGAATTTGGCTGAAATTTGAGATCTATTAGATTTAGGTTTTCTTTGGGCTCTAGCGGCGTCTAGAGATTTGGGAGAGATCGATCCTCCTCTCGAATTGAGGATCAATTGTATCTTGCAATTTTATTCATTGTCTAGTGGAATACAAGTCTCGCTTTGAGTTTTCTTTCGGTTTTCCTCTTCTTATTGCTGTAAACAGCAGTTTTTATGTGATTTCCTGCGGTGGACAGCAGTCCAGCCATTGTTCTCGCTGTTTTTCCGAAGGTTGATAGAAAATACTTGAGATCTACAAGTATTTCCTATCAAATTGGTATCAAAGCACGTGTTTTTCGTGTTTCTAATGGGAGAGAATCTTCAGCATTTATATACTCTTGTTTCATATTTCTTTTGAGAGGATCTTCCATGTTGATATACTCATATTTCATATTTCTTTTGACAACTGGTATTTTGATTGTGCCGCATAATATAGTACATGCCAATGACTCTATTTTAAACTTGAAGAGTGGAAGAGAAAGGCTTTCATAGAAAAGAAATGTCCTAAAAATAGCTTCTTTAATGTGGAAGCCTACACAAATCGCTTAAATGGATGTACAAATTGAAGGCCGTCAAACAAATTGCTTCCTGGAATAGGAGAGAACTCTTAACACTTCCCACAAAATATCAAATAGCTAGTGCCAAAATTGATTTGCTCAGACATCAGAGCAACAATGGAGGGTAAGAAAAGAGATGCCGCCCACAATGAGGGCAAAGCCACTGGAGTCTAATTCCTTCTCGTCAGGAAAGCCTTCTTATCACACCTTTGATTAGGCATGAGTAAAATTCTCTCATATTATGATTTGAGCATTTTGTAACTAGCTTTCTCCATCCTAAAGCATAATTTTGTCAGGATTTTTATTGTTGAAGCAGAGCTACTTACAAAGGCTCTTAAAGCTAGTGGCTGAACATTGGAATCCATAGAAAGCAATGCAGACTAGAAAGTGATATTCCACAGGAACCGACCCAGCCGGCCCAAGTATACAGGAGGTGGGCTAAACCGCCTCCTTTGAATTCAAGTGGGCCCTCTAGGGCGGCAAGAGGAGAGGGGGGCGGGCGGCAAAAGCAAAGATGGCAATTGTTTGAATTAAGGGATTATGTATTAGGAAGTTTTATATTAGGAAATCATGAATTAGGAATTAATCGAATTAAGAAATTTTGTATTAGGAAGCATTTTTTGAGTAGTGGGGATTAAATAGCATGAGAGGCTAGGGTTAGGGCATGCTTTGATTTGCTTTCTCTTGTAGTTCCTTGGCATCTTGGGATCTAGATTCCTTGTCTAGAGATTGGGAGAGAACGATCTTCCTCTCGAATTGAGGATCGCTTGTATCTTGCTTTGTGTTTGTTTGGCTTTGATTCCCTTATTGCAATCCATCGTTTTGGGGCTGATTTCAGCTAGAATTTTGGATTATTCTCACTGTTTTCACCAATTAGTGATAGGTTTGCTTGCGAACTTAAGTATTTCCCTTAGGGTTACTTGCGAACTCAAGTATTTCCTATCAAAAAACTGACGCCACTGGAATTTAGAGATGACGCACCTTAGATCTAGGATTCAAGGCTACTACACTCGATGTCTCATAGTAGGCCTAAACGGTGGATAAGTTTCTTTTCTTCAGGGACTATAAAATCCTGCATATCCGCGTCGCATGGATAACGCCACTTCTATCTTTTCCCTTTGTGTGTTTTGAGTGTATAAGTTTATCTCTCTCCTCAAATGCCTTCGTGGGTTTAGGTATAACACTAAACCCACCTTAGATCTAGGATTAAAGGCTACTACACTCGATGTCTCGTAGTAGGCCTAAACGGTGGATAAGTTTCTTTTCTTCAGGGACTATAAAATCCTGCATATCCGCATCGCATGGATAACGCCACTTCCATCTTTTCCCTTTGTGTGTTTTGAGTGTATAAGTTTCTCTCTCCTATTTCAACATTTATTCTGGTGGGCAAACAAACTGTTTGCTGACCCCTCCATCTGCCCTAATGAGTGAGACTATTTAGATAAATGAGTTCACTGTTAATTGGATTCAAACGTCTGCAACGAATTTGACCTTGACCTCTACTTAATGCACAACGAAGAGAATGTCAGTGAAGTGCTTCCTAAAGCAGAAATTGTTTAGGGTACTTTAGAGTGTAGGAGGGTAGGAGACTATTTGATGTCAAAACAGGTTCAGGAAAAGCAATAAATAGTTGCATGGAAGGCTTTTGTACGACAGAAGGTTGATCAAGCGAAAAATAAAAAATGTGGTAGGTTGCAGTTGAAAGATATCTCTGCATCATCGATGCAGTAAATTCAGCCATCTTAATTGCCTAAGCTCTAGCGAGGTGCATGAACATATATGTTGGTGCTTATCAGATGCCTACTGCTCATATATCTTGCGAAATTAAGATGTAGTAGCTCTTTAACTCAGTTTTCCATGGAAAATGTTGCAAGCTCTTCAACTCTATTTTCTACAGAAAAAGTTAGAAGAAATCATGTTAAAGTTATGGTTGAATTTGGTGTCATTTTGATTGGAAATGCAACTGTAATTGAGGGGTCAACAAGTTATCTAGTGAGGAGATGGCAGACTTGATTTTTAAATGGAGTTAGTTTTATTTCTGTTTGATGTTTGCATCTCTCAAATTATGCAATATGCTAAGGGGTTGTTTGGTAGCACCCAGGATTTGATTTAGGTAGGATTTCGTAAATCCGCTAAATCCGGATTTCGGAAATCCTGAGTGACCTAAATCCTGAAAATTGTTTGGTAACATTCATGATAAATTCTATTAAATCTCGTGTGATTGTTTGGCTATAGAACGGATTTAACGAGCAACTCTTCCTCTCGAGCCAACAAATTACATAAATCTTGCAAAAATGCGATTTCGAAAATCTGGGATTTAGCACGAAAAGGTGGAATTTTTATCTACGGCGGCTTTTATTTGCCTTTAGATTTGGTTTTGCATTTTAGGCCGTTTGGCTGGATTTTATCTGATCCTTTTCACTAAGTCCAGTAGTTTTGTCACTCTACCAAGTTTTACTTTTGGTATAGTTTGTCTTTCGCAGGCGTTGCTTTTCACCATAGATCCCCAAGCCTGCATTTTGTATTTTTGCGTTTTGAGCATTTTTATATTCCGGTTAGGAGCTTTTCAATTGTAATATCTTTATTTTTGGTCTTAGTAGCTCTTCTGTAACGTTTAATTGCTTTTTCTTTTTATTAAAATGTGTTAGGGAAGTAAACCATGCAGCGAACATAAACAAGAAAGAGAAAATAAAGCGAAAAGAAAGTACGCTAGGATTTAACTTGGAAAAATTCAATACCGAGAAAAAATCATGGAGCCACAAAAAGTATAGATCTCTCTTCTCTCTCGCTCTCTCCTGATCTCTCTTCACCCTTCCACCGTTTACTACAAACAAAGAAATAAAAAAAACATCAAAAAATCACTAAAGGATGCAACCCTTACTGAAAAACAAGAAAACTATCAGCCTGTCTCGCAGCATCATGGCGCCAGAGTTGGAGCACCGCGACACTCAATTATCAGTCCCTTGTCTTCCTGATGAGCTCAACCAATATAATTAAGGTCCGACACAGCAGTGCAACTCGATTAATCGATCCAATCAGATTTCACACAAAACTAACAAATTCAGCCATTGCCTATTAATTTCTTGACAAAAAAAGTTATGAGCTCTAAGTCGCTAAAATGTGCATGTCTATCCCCAGCTTAGGGGAAATGTCCTGTTTAAAACATGCTAGTTTTGGGAGGGACCTAATTGGCCATTTGATTGTATTTATCGGCATAAGTTGGCTGAAGCTTAATTTAAGCCTTGTCATCAAACAATCACAGTGGCCTTACAGGAATGCTTCGTCCCTGTAAATTATTTTTGTCACGGTCATCTAAAGCGTGGAAGAGATGTTACCGTTTTATGACTGGAAACTAAATCAGTACTTTCTTTTTGGACATGGTGAAAGATGGAATGGTCCCCTTCAGATTTTTTTATTTTTTATTGTTTCAACCAGCGATTGAGCTCTAATTATTACATGCGGCGTCCGAATTCGTTCGGAGGCGAATCCGGACATGCCATATCACCCAGGGTCTGGTGCATCCGAGTGACGTGGCATGTTCGAATTCGCCTCCGAACGATCCGAACACCGCATGTTATAATCTCTCATGCGCTTGGGCCTAGTTGAACTGGTATTTGCATTTTTTATATATATGATGGGAAATGTTGGCCTTCGCAAAAGTCAGGTGATGAAGCCATTTAAGTTGTAGGATTCAGAGAAAAGGAAAAAATAGAATTTCAAAGTAAGAGGAGGTTCTTCATTTCATTAGTTTGATGCCTTAATTTTTGCCAAAGAGGGATATTTATAGTGATGCATAGCTCATAATAATTTGTTAAGCAACCTAATGGACTTAATAACCTATATGCTCATGACTCATGAAATTATCTTGTTACATTTACTCATCACATTATGGAGTTTTAGTTTGCACCAGCTCGGCTCGTGAGCTCGCTAGCCGGCTCAAATAATTATTAATTTTTTAAAAATAATTTTATTTTATTTATTAAATTTAAATATTTAAAAAATAATAAAAATCTTTTAAGTTTTATTTAAATGTTAAACATTGCATTTTTTTTTTCTAAATCCCGCCTAAGTTTTAAAATTTCTGCCAATGGCTTGCGAGCTGACTCGAGCTCAATTACAGTGGGATGAGCTCATGAAATAAAGCAGTTTTATAGTACAAAAATAAAAATTTGTCCCAAATGAAACCTTAGATTTAGGCTTCGTTTGGAACGACTTTTTTTGTTGCTTCTTAAAACAATTTTCTAATATAAAAATTTTATTTTATTTATTAAAAAACTGATTTAAGAAGCAACCAAAAATCCGTCCCAAACAAAGCCTTAATTTGGTATAGTTTTCTTATTGATTTTAGGCTTCCAAACACTTTTTGACAACTGCTTTTTTGTTACTTTAAATAATTATACTAAAAAATTGCTATTAAAAATAATAAGAAAACAATCTCAAACGAAGCTTTAATAGACTTGACTTTTATATAGTGCAAATCCATCGCATAAAAATTTGAAAATTAAATTTGTATTTTTTTTTTTTTAAGGGCTCATCTGAAAACAAGTAATCATGTGCACCAAAAGGAACTCATACGAGCTCATTAGAACAAGTAGGATAAATGGTAATTACAGTTTGCTAGAAACTCCTAGAAATAGAAAATACATGATTGAGAGAAGAGGAGGAAGAAGAAAAAATTCTGTGCAATGAGATTTTGTGCAATAAATAGTGGAAAAACAATACAAATCACATAAAGAACATGATGCAATTTACGTGGTTCGACAAAGATGCTTACGTCTATAAGGAGGGGATGATTTCACTATATTGGAGAAAAAGGTGTACAATTGGCTCTCCCACTCTTAATTACAATAGCTCTGAACCTCTATATATTGGTTTGAAACAAAAAAGTAATAAGGAAAGCCTAATCGATGCTCTAATCAATGCCAAAATTAAATATCATAATTAATGGAATAATTGGATCTCCTAATTAAAACCATGAAAATATTTTTTAATCAATGTTGAAGTAAATAGGGAACGATTTTCAAAATAATCTCCAAAATAATCTGGACATTATCTTTCACTTAAGGAGTGGAAGATGACAAAACAAACTTCAATATCAAAATGACTGCACAAGTATGGTTGCCTATGTACCCCCTCCCAAAGGGATCAAACTAAATGTAGTTCTTAAAGACAAATGGACAATTGGTCATGTAAAGACTTATCCAATCTGTAAACTAAGTCTTTTGAGGATTCATATATATCCAGGTGTATGTAGCATGTATATATCTTCTTGTAACTCCCAGTGTAAGAATACAGTTTTCACATCTAGTTGCTTTAGAATCGGATCATAGTGTGTTACAAGTGCTAAGAGAACACGAACCGAGGGAAACTTAACCACTGGGGAGAACATCTTATCATAATCATTCCCTTCCCTTTGAGCAAAGCATTTTGTCATCAACCTAGTCTTATATTACACATTAGCTCTATGATAACCTTCCTTTTTTGCATACACCCATTTGTACCTAATGACTTTCCTTCCTGGAGGAAGCTTCACCAACCTCTTAGTAACATTCTTCTAAAGATACTATATATCTTTATCTATAGCCATTTTCTAAAGATCACCATCTAGATTGTCAACTTCTTCTTTGTAGTGATTAGGAATTTCAACTTCCATGGTTGAAAGTGCAAATGCAATGTGATCCCTTAACCAACGCGACCCTCTGCCCGTGATGAGCGCTTCAGCACCACCTTTTGCAATCTGTGCGCACGTGATGCGCGCTTCTACTTTATTTTGCTCCAGCAACAAACAAATAGAACATTTGTTCCCAACAGACGAATAGAATCTTTGTTGAACTAGATCTCCAAGCCGCACATCATAAATCACATCTGAATCAAGCCCTTATACCAATTATTGTGGAAAAAACAACCGAAAAGCAATACAAATCACACAAAGAACACAAAATGGTTTATGTGGATCAACAAAGATACTTACATCAATAGAGAGGGGTCATATGATTTCACTATATTGAAGAAACAATATTACAATTGGCTCTCCCACTCTCAATTACAGCATCCATTAACCTCTATGTATAGGTTTGAAACAAAAATTAATAAGAAAAGCCTAATCAATGTCTTAATTAAATATCCTAATTAATGACATAATTGGATCTCCTAATTAAAGCCAATAAAACCTTTCCTAATCAATGTTAAAGTGAACATAAAAGGATTTTAATAACATGAGACTCGATTCATTTGATTGTTTATGCTAATAATTCTCAGTGAAGATTATTTACAAACAATATATAACCCATAAATTGTCTTATTAACCCTTAATACAAAATTAAGAGCCCAAATTGAGAGTGGATTATGCTTTATGATAAAAGTCATCTCCTGAGATACATAAGAAGTGTAGCACTTAAACATTCTACCATTTCTCAAATTTTTCGCCGGAAAATCACCGTTAAATTCTAAAGCCGCCAGAAAATGATAAATTTCCGTCAGAAAATACCGCCGGCAATAAGTACTTTTCATGTAGTGCAACATTATCGCCCCAAACTAAACCCCAAACTAAAAGCTGATGACAATAGTTGCTAGTTCTATCGATCTTGTTATTTGTTGGAACTGAATAGCAAACCCTTGCCTTAGAGCTGGCAATATGGTGTTGCTGACTTGATATTAAGAACTAGCAGCAGGCCTGCTGAGATCGTCTGAAAGTTTTTGCTTTATGGAATCTATGGCCAACATGGGCAAATTAATTAGATGAATGTGATGTCTATTAAATACCGGGCTTATTTACAAAATTTTAATTAAAATTTATATGACTAATTATATTTCTAATTAAATATAACCAATCATATTTTTATGAAAGGTTTTGACTTATTAAGAATATATACTAATGATCAAAAGGTCTAACCATTCGATTAAAATTTTAAAAATGATTAATGATTTAATTAAAACATCCAAAGTTTTAGAAAACATGATTAAAAACCCTAAACCTTAAAATTAAAAGTAACGTACTCCTGGCAAATCCAAAGATTTTGTACATATCTCCCAATATAAAGTAGTGTAAAGATGGCCCTTAGAATAGTTTTCATCCTGGGATGAAGCTTTGTTTTTCCTTACAGTTGTCTGGTTTGTTCTTCGCGGGAGGATTTGGTGAGCTCCTACCCAGCTATAAGAGAAGGCTAAAAGACATCTACATAGAGCAAGAGATTTCTAAGAAAATATATGCTCTTGCAGGTGCCAAAGCAAACAAAGAAGAACAGCCTGAGCATTAGCTTATTAAAGGACTAAAGATTGACGTTGGGATCATCAACTGCAAAACTTCAACAATTTTCTAGTAAAATATCCACATGAAAATGGAAACCCTAATATTTTTTTTCCAAGAAGATAGTATACTAATAAGATATCTATATTGGAAATTTCACACCAGATTATTACAAGGTAATTGTAATATATCCAGTAAATAGAGAACTAACATATGATCCCTGCAGTTATGGAGGAAGCAAAAGTTAAAAAAAATGCACTAATTGCTTAATTAATTATTTGGAGATGCTCAGCTCTGAACCTGCAAACAGAAAGATCGAAAACAACTTACCAAACAAAGCAGATCCTTATTTAGATGCCACCGTCCAACTCTTCTCTCTCTCTCTCTCTCTCTCTCTCTCTCTCTCTCTCTCTCTCTCTCTCGATTCTTTCATTGATTCATATACTGACAACCCTGCACCTCAATAACTTCTTAAGCACCACCGGTTTCCATATACTAGCAAATCAAGCTTTCCAGGAACTACATTACATGTAACGCTACGCCAAAAAATTCATTAAAAGTTGGCTAAGAAAGATTTTTGAAGGTAAAAAACTTAGGTGAGGATGAGTTTCATGACTAATTGATTTGCTTTTAAGAAATTAATTATCTAACATATTCATCGCATAAGACATTTTATTGATTTAAATTTCTTCAAGCTTAATTATAATAAAATTTTCAACTTAAATCTATTTATTAACAGTAACGGACATAATTAATTAAATTGGAGTGTTAGCAAATGAGTATCTCTAAGAATATTTTGATACTGATCTATGTAGGGATTTTTAAGCTTAATAACTAATCTGATAAGCATATGTAAAATTGTGGAAGTTCAACAATTCAATGAATTCAATGAGTTGAATATAAACCCATTCAAATATTAATTTCTTAGACAAGCTTAATTTTTAATTAACACAGCTATTAAAAAAATCTCAATAAAATATTCATTAAATGATAGCTCAATATCTCATTTTATAATTTCCTTTTCCTATTAAGTTTAAAAGTTAAATTTACTAATAATGAATAAAACATTATGAAATTATCTATTAAAAAGTGCTTAGTCAATTCATTAAAATTCAATTGAATTATATATATATATACAAACACACATAATAATGCTAGTGTATTGCTTTGATATTTATGAACACTATAAATAGATTCATATTTCGCTAATAATTCTAAATAAAAATTTATTAATATTACATAGATATATGGCTTTAGTTAGATTAAATAAAATTTTCATTAATATTTTAAATCTAATAAAAATAAATAAATATTCTTAAATAATATACATATTCGAGTTAAACATAATGAAAAGAGGATGTCTTAATGATAATTTAATGTTTAGTTTAGGACAACTTTAAGCCACTGTTCTTAAGAATTTTTTTTTCATAGAAAATTAATTTAAAAAACAGTAAAAAACTTTTACAGACGAAACTTAAGCTCCCGGACTATGAATCAAATAAAAACAATAGAGACGAGGAAAATAGTTAGTTCTAGATATTCAACTTGATTTTTATGCATAATGTTAAATTAATTTAATTTTAATTTTTAACTATAATACATTTTAGAAAGTATCATTATTATTTATAAATAAATATTATAAACTTAAAAATTTATAGTATACGACAAATAGAAATACTGATGGCTTTTAAAGTAAGGATAATTATAGACATGCAGCTGATGTACTAAAGGTAAAATCAGCTTCCTCTTGAGCCTCTTCGTTGTTACTGTTTTCAAGGCCATGAGAACTTTCTTTTTCAAAAGAGAAAGAGAACCCTAACTCCAAAGCAGAAAAAGTAAAAGAAATCGATTAAAAAACATAAAAGGAAGCAAGATACAAAAACAAAGAGATTTATAAAGCAAAACAAGAAAAAAATAACAAAAAGCATCTATCTATTGATCAGTCACTCTCTTTGAAGAAGAAGAAAAAAAAAACATTCCATCTCCCAATCCATCAACAAATTAAAGTACTAAAAACAACATATATATTTATATATTTATAAATGTATCAACTCACTTGAAAGTCTTGATTGAAAACTTTAAATAAATTTAATCAACTAAGGAAGAGCAGTGAAGTTATGCACATCACTCCAACCTGAAATCCCATTCCAATCACTTACAGAATTGGGGTTATTCATATCGACGTCAGTGTTGATAGGAGAAGGTGCTGGCATGGCAAAAGAACCATCAAGAAACCAAGCTGTCCCTGTTTCAGAACCCTTCCGGGACCCATTAGCACCAGAACTGTCACCAAAAATCTCACCTTTGTTGTTCTCTGCCATTCCAAAGCAGTTGGGCTCCACTACTTGGCTGTTCATGAAAGAGACAATGTTGTCCTTCTGAGCTAATTCTCCCCCAAACAAAAACTGCATCCTCTGCTGCTGAAGCCTCCAATGCAGGTCTTGGTTAATGGAACTCAGTGATTCGATCGAAGAAGCTATGCTGCCGTAATTGCTGTTTCTACCATTGTAACTGAAGCCCGCCATGGAGGCAGCTGTGTTAGCACCATAGGAGAAGGGTAGGAAGAGATCCATCGCGGTTTGCGTGAGTGCTTTGCCGGGCTCGGGGTTTAGGGGGAGAAGAGAGGAGGAAGATGAGGAAGCCGAGGAAGAAGAAGACTTCGATTTCCTATTTTTACGGCAACCCCCGCCGACCGGAACGTTGCGCAAGGCGCCGCCTTTAGTCCAGTAACGGCGACAGCTTTTGCAGAAATGGCGAGGCTGAGTGAGGCTGTAGTTATTATAGTAGCAGAATTTGGTGTTCGGTGAGTCACAGCGCGGGCATTTCAGGCCTTGTTCCGGCAGCCGAAGTCCGGCGGACGCGCCGGTTCCACCTCCCCCACAACCAGAGCTCTTCGTCGCAGCTGCTTTGGAATCAGAAGCCATCATACGATATACTCTCGATATATCGATCGATCTTTGGTTGGTGAGCAGTGTGTGGAATTTGAAGGCGTAGAGGTGATCAGAGGTGGACGGCTGAATTATATTTCGTGTAGGAAAGGGAAGAAGAGGCTGTAGGCTAATGAATTAATGGTTTCATGCATGGGCTTGAGAGGAAAAAGGGACGTTTTTCAATTGCAGCCTGTGATTGCAATCAAGTGGTGTGGGGAAGACGAAGGGAAATAATAATAAATATGGTTCAGTGGATGGTCTGGATTTGTTGGAATAAATAAGGACTCCATTGAAACACTATGATGAGAGAGAAGGAGAGATCGAAGGGGGGCCGGGATGGAGGAAGAGCAGAAGAGAAGGGATTCCTTAGCATCAAAAAGAGGAGGCAGCCGCTACAATGACAAGAGATAGGAGTAGGACTAAGGAGAGAAAGAGTTGAGACAGAAAACAAATGCACCTGAGCACTCTGACACGCCTCAATCTAAATTAGTAGAGAAGGGTATGGGTGGTGTGGTTATGTTTCTTTTAATCTATCCTCGCATCATCAGCATCAAGTACTGTCACAAGCTATTATTCATGTGCGTATAATCAAATGGAGATAAATCTTTCAATAATTAATTATCTTACTCTGCCTTTTAATGAATTTTAACATTAGAGAATAACTAGTAGAAGTAATTATATTTAATCCATCTCATGCTTTTTAAGCCTTCTACTTAATTAATAAACATTAAAAATGATCATAACATTAACAAACACTACAAGAAATTTATTGAATACATGTGGAAATTCTTGCGGTTAAACTATCGGTAATTAAGAATAAACTGATGATATTTCCGTCGGTTTTACATTTTCATGTCGGTATTTACTGACTATTTAACAATCATTTTTAAGTGAAAAATTTTCAGCCATTTTTAAAAGCTAGTTTCTACCGTGGGAAATGCTGCTGAAAAGAACGTTAAAAATAGCGCCCCCCCCCAAGATAATAAAGATATTTTATACTATGTTAAAATATAAATAAACAAAATAAAAAATGTCTACCTTTGTGAGTTTTCTGCAGTTCTTAAACTACCACAAATCAAATGATATGAAGACTTGCAAAAAATATTTAGAGCTCACTACCAAAAAATAGGCCTATGGCAGCACAATTTTTGACCTATCCCGACAGTTATAACAGCCACAATTTTATTTGCAGCGGTTTTAAAACCGCTGCACCCCCGCTGTAATTGCAATGCGTTGCAATACATTCCGCAGCGGTTTAAGGACCGGCGGGATAGATTTGATGAAATGCTGGATTTTGCAGCGGTTATACCCACAATTTTATTTGCAGCGATTTTCCATCTTGTTTTCCTCCCCCTCACCGTCGGCATCAGGACGGCAAGATTCAGCATCAGAATGGTAGGATTCTGCATCCGGATGGTGGCTTCGACAGTGGGGCTGGCTGATTCGGCGTGGATGATCATCGCGAGATAAATCGAGACAAAGGTATTGTATGAGTCGGCTAGGGCATCAAACGGAGGAGAAGTATATTGAGCGGCCTATTTAGCCAGCGGTTTGCAAACCGCTGTTACAAAATATTTGTATTACTTTAATTTTTTGAAAGTAAATATAGCAGCGATTTTAACTGCTGCCTATATTTATTTATAGCAGCGGTTTTAAAACTGCTGCGAAAACATGAACATTTTAGCAGTGTGTATGCTTTTTACCGATGATATTTTTGTTGTTGATAAGACTATAGGAAGTTGAAGGAAAACTTGAATCAGGGAGGTCAATCTTAGAGTTTAAAGGTTTTTGCTTGAGTAGATCTAAATTGAATGTATTGAGTGTAATTTTAGTACTAGTAATAGACCTAGTGAAGTGATTGTGAGTTTGGATGATCAAATCATTACTACGAGTACACGTTTTATATATCTTAGATCAATTGTTCAGAGTGATGGTGAAATAGAGGGGAAATTATCAGTAAAATTCAAGTTTGATGGTTGAAATAGAGGAATGCATCGAGCTTGTTGTGTGATAGAAAAGTCCCCCTCAAATTTTCTAATTCAATAATATATGGTGGTGAGACCTGCAATGCTTTATGGTAAGAATGTTGGCCATTAAAACAGAAGCATAATGCTAAATTAGGTGTTGCAGAGATGAGGATGCTCAGGTGGATGAGTAGATTTACCATTAGAGATAGAATACAAAATGAGCATATACATGAAAATGTTGGAGTAGCTCCAGTGGAAGATAAAATTAGAGAGAGTCGCTTTAAATGGTTTGGTCACATAAAACAATGGTCGTCGGAAACACCGACAGTTTTGACGGCCGGTACAACTGCCAATATTTGCGCCGGAATCTTCTGGAAATTTAGCTATGGTTTTGGGTCCAGTAATTTTCGACTGAAGTTGACGCCATGAAACAGCTGGAAAAAATTACCATCGGAAATTTGCTGCTGGAATACATTTTATACGTGGTTTATATTAGCGGTTTTTAAACCGCCTATAAATTCTAAAACCGCCGGAAAATTGATGTTCACCATCAGAAATTTTTCATCGGTAATGTAAGATTTTTCTCTAGTGAAAGTCATTCTAAAAGATCAAAATGTATGACTAATCACTCATTTGGTTGTTTATAACAAAATGTTAGTTCTCACTCATTTTTAAAGAAAGTTATCAATTTGAGAGCTTTTTTTAGAAGAATTACATATAAGGTCTAAAATTAATGCATATTTCTACTTACCTAGAATTAAATGAATGATCTATTAAATTTCTTTATTTTTAAAATAGAAAAATTTTGTTTGGGCAAAAACAAAAAACCCTTACCTAGAATTGTATGACTAAGACTTTGTTTGGGTTTGCTTTCTTACTGCTTATTTTCAGGTAAAAAATCAAGTTTGTATAAAAAGTTATTTTAAGAACCAGTAAGAAAGTCATTCCAAATAAAATATAATATATACTCTAAAAAAGTTTAGCCTAATTAACTCAAACTTTAATGTATTAGCCAAAAACAGTTAATTTGTTAGCAATATTAAATCTAACAAATGCCTTTTATTGTCAGTGCAAAAACATATGTAATTTTTTTAAATTAAAAATAAATAATTAATAATAACTCATCTAGATAAGGACAAGAAAGTTATGTCTAAAGGTTTAATCAATATTTCTCAAAGAAGACTAGCTTGCAACAAAGTGTCGTACTAGCAGAGAGGGTGATATACAATTTACTGAAAAATTAGTGAACTACTGTTCATCAACAATCATATAATTACCAAGCAATTAATGAAAATTCCATAAACACTACTACTTGATTAAAATTTAATGATGTAAGGCTATATTAACTAAAAACAATTCAGTTTCCTTTCAAAGTTCTTCAAATTTTTTAATTGGAGCACGTAAGGTACGTACACCTAGTTAGGCCTCAAACGTTCGGTAAGGCTTTGATAAAACATGCAATTAATGAGATATAGAATCTCGCACATGCATGACTTGCATGTACAAAGGGCTAGCTCTAAGGTCGATAATCGGATCAAAGTGCAAAGCTCACCTGGCCAAGTTAAAAGTAGATTATAAGATGGTAAGAAAAGGCCGAGAAAGGGCTTATAATGCCCGTCCAAGAAGGAAATTCCATGCATGCATGGCTGCATGGCCATAAATAAAGCTCTTGTCAGAGCTGATAAAGATAGTTTTGGACTTTTACCGAACAGGAGAGGGGCATACCGCTCTGCCCCTTAGACAATTAAGCTGACAGACACATTTGCAGAGAGCGAGAGAGATGGATTGAAGCCTCTTTAAATTGAAAGAAAACAAAAGAAGGGAGTGGAGAGATCATTGAGGTGAGCAATTAGACCAAGAGTACGTCGTCGGTTCCATTGACGAGGGAAGCAGAGGAGGTACGACGGTTAATTAGCTGTGGAAACTAGTAAAAGGCTATGGCGCCTATGCTTTGTTTTAGTGCTAGAAAGACTCGATGCGAGAGAAGGAAGAGATTGGCTTTCCAAATTTCGAGTTTTGTCATTTGTGTGATAGTTTGGGGAAGAGGGGAAGGCGGGGCTTTGAATTCTGAAATTTGCTCTCTTGAATGCGACGAGACCGAGAGATGGAAGAGCTGGATTTGGGTTCAGCCGGGCCTGATGCCGGAAGATGGGTGTCGGATGAGGCTCGTGAGAGCTCTGGGAATCCCGTGAGGAGAGAGAGAAAGAGAAGAGAAGTACACTGCTGACCGAGCATCTTCTTCTTCTTCTTCGTCATCTTCTTCTGTTTCTTCGAGCAGAACCAATGGCGTTATTGCAGCGGATGATGGCAATTAAATATTGGCGGATGGGTCGGGCCGGGTTGGGACAATTAATGGTGATGATTAGGTTGTTCGATGTACGGGCTGTGATGCTTATTTATTAAGTACTTTGCAATGAGGTGTTAACTGCACATTAATTAATAAATAATCACTGTATCAAATTATATTTAACTTGAAATTAATTATTATTTGTGCAATATTGCACAACAAATAATCAATAAATGAAAATATTGAGGAATCTCCTACAAAGAAATGTAAGGCAGCCATTTGAATTAACCATAGGGTGTAGTGATCCAAGTTGACTTGTTATTTTGAAGTTTAGGCTTTCAACTAATAAGATATTTATTGGAAACTTATATTAAGATTTAAATTTTATTTGGGACTATTTTCTTATTGTTTTTTAAAGTAGTTTTTAGTAAAAAAATGTTAATTTTTATTAAAAAAATTACTTTGTAAAAGAGTAAGAAATTTGCTTGAAATTTTAAATAAATTAATCATAACATAAGCAATAACATAAAAAAATTAAGATGAGTGCTAGACCGATATTGATTAAGCTTCCAATCATTTAAGATTTGCTCAAGACAGTTTTCTTATTATTTTCTAAAATAACATTTCAGCACAATTTTTTTTTCTAAAAACAACAAAAAATTAATGGCAAAAAAATGTTCTAAATAAAGTATTAGTAGAAGCACATAAATGATGGACTTAACTGGCATGAAGACTGGTGATGCTAAGGGTGTAAGTGTGTCAAGCCAACTTATGAGCCGAGCTCGATAAAATAATTTCTCATTCCTTTAACCATTTAAAAAACTAATGAAAAATAAAAAATAACAAATTAAACAATAATATTTTTTAAAAATAAAAATATAATTGATTCCAAACATAATCTAAGCAAATAATTGTAATTTTTAAGAGAAATATATGTTCGAACATGAGTGCAAGTGCAACAATGAGGAGAAATAGACCTAACCAATAGTACTATAACCACCATTAGAGAGATGTTGAAATGTTAGAAATAATTTTGATCTAATTTATGAATTAATATGATGGTAAAAAAAACCATCAACTATTTTAAAATGAAAAAAGATAATTAGGAGAGTATATCCTGTTCAAAATTAAGGTTAGTTGAATTTTTAAATATTTATAGCTATTTTAAGATAAGTGCGATAAAGAATTGAATTAATGGTTATTCATGTATTGCATATGTCTCAAAGCAAAGACAAGATAATCATAATCGGATAACAGTACTCATACGACTAATAAGGGATAATAAACCGGAGGATTGATAATTAGGTGATTATGGCCCAAGCTGGATGACTATAGTTGGACGGCTTACCAAAATTTAAACTAGTTCACAGATATATCAAACATGTGAATGTGAAATTCTAATAGGCAGTCTTAAGTAAATTATTGATTAAATTAAAATTATATGATTAATTAAATGAGATCAAATGATACTTTTATAGATGTAGATTTAACAAGACATTTAGAATTTTTAATTAGTGAGTTAATTACACATCTCATCTTGATATATTGGTTGAGAATTTTGATGCTTAACTAAGAGATTTTGAGTCTGAATTATATATATAATGTGTATAAATTTATTTTAATTGATTTAATTGTTATAAAAAAAGGGGAAGTAGATTGAAGATTGATTGGATGGAGTAATTATTGTGTCCGGACACTGAACGAGTCTAGAGACTAATAACAGAGCGCCACGTCACATGGGCGCTTGATATCGCTCGGTATTCGTGCGAATTTTTCGGTTTTTTGTGGGGAAGTAATAATTTTCCGGTTGGATGAGGGCAGTGGGAAAAAACGGGCGGGTGGTACCAATGGGGGGTTGCCTCGTCGCGTGAATCGCGCTGTTATTGTCTGTCGCATGGAACGTGGTTTAAGGGAAAGGGAGGTTTGACAGCTCTACGGCATGGCCAATAACGTGATCAGCGGCAAACAGGAACGACTTGCTTAACGGACCACAGGGAAGCCGAGAGACCTCTGATCTGACCTATATATCACGCCCACCACCTTAATTCCTCTTTTCTCTCTCTCTCTCTCATCTCTCTAGCCCTTTTCTTTCTCTCTCTTCCTGCAGCTCATGCTCGCTGTGGATGTACGCAGCCCGCATTTTGTCCATGACATGTGCGCTCACAAACCCATATTCCTACGTCCCCTCTCTCTCTCTCTCTCTCTCTCTCTCTCTCTCTCCCCAATGACTCTTTTTACTATCTGTCCTCCTCTCTGTTCATTCTCTCTCTAAAAATTATTAGCTGTAAATGTCAAATATCAAAATTAAATGCAGAGTATCAAAATGTATTATTATTTATTATTATATTTTCTTTATTTTAAGTATAATTATATATTTGTTTTCTGTGAAGATATTTATTACAATAGGGTAAGAGATCGAGTATATCAGTTTAATGTTTTAATTTTATATGAATAATTGAATATCAACGTATATACAAATAAAATAAGATAAATATAAATTCTAGTATTAATTTTGGAAGTCAAGGTTGGTGTTGACTACATGTAATAATTTTATTAGCAAGAGCATACGTCAATGTTGTTAGTAATATATATCAAGGGGTGAAATTGGTGAGCATCAAAATTGATGTTGATGGTGTGTAATGATCTTATAAGAGATCGAGTGCATTGGTATTGTTGGCGGCAGAATGTGACGAAGTACATGAGCATTGAAATTTGTGTTAATAGTGTGCATCAGTTTTATAAATGTTGGTGTGGATCAACGTAATTGGCGATGACATATAATGAAGTAAATGGGTGTTAGCTAGTGTTTTTGTTGACAACGTGCATTAGCCTATACATGATGACATGCATCAACATTATTAATGGTAGCCAAAAAACTAAGTTGTCATGCATCAACATTTTTGTGTTGATAGTATGCATTAGCCTTTTTTATGTAACAGTGCACTTCAAAGTTGATGGAGATGATGGGAAACAAAGTTGGCGTTTATGTCGATAAAATACATCAGCCTTATAGGCAATGGCGTGCATCGATATTATGGGAGTCGACGAACATTGAAGTCCGAGGACATTAGCATTTATGTCAATAGTGAGCATTGGCCTTAAAAGTGTGGGCATATCTTGACATTATTAACAACAAATCTAATATATGTTGGTGCTTGTATTGACAATGTATAATATAAGCGATGATATGCCCGATGTTTTGGTGATGGCTGACAATAAAATCAATGGGCATTAGCATTTATATCAATGACGTACATTAACCTTATTATAAGCAACGAATTGCATCAATGTTATTTGTGATAAACTCAAGGACTATGCTTGAATATTATAATTGGATGAGAGTAGTTAAGAGTGCAGCCTCGTAGATGATGAATATGTGACAATGGCTGATGACTTTTATTATTCGAGGTCAATGTGTGTTTGAGCTTTAAAGTTCTTGAGAACTTAAAATTCTTTTTAATTTCAAGTCATGGCCCAAGCCATATCATGTGAAGAATGGTTGTGAATAATGAGAGTCTATTCACATATTATGTCTATTCATAGATTAGTTAAGTGATGTTTTAATAATTTCATCTAAAATATGCAAAATTCTTTATTGGATGGCTTTTATTGATTCCCTCAATTTTAGGCTATTCATTCAACATTTAAATACCTTAATGACATCATAATTGTGATATTGGGCTCGATAGATTTGTCTCATCGAGACCCTTCCTTTGACTAAAAACATGCTAGAATCAAATATCATTTTGCTGTTCAATTAATATCTCAAAATTTTTAATTATGCTTTAAGTACTTAATTTAGACTCATCCTAATTATGATAAAAAATATATTGGGTGTCAATTGACTTATCTTATTAAGATGTTATGTTCAACTATAAATTTATTGAAATTAGATTTCGGATGAGCATGAATTTAGTTTTATGTAATTTTTTAAAGTTAAATATTATATTAAGATTCATGTTTGATCTAATGTATTCTAATTAATAACCTATCAATACTCATATTATATATTTATTAAATTATATAATATTTACCTAATAGCAATAAGAAGGGATTGTATCTCATATTAGCATGCATACTAGTGCTCATCTCAAGCGCCCTTGTTCAAGAGAGTGATCACGGATGATTGTGGAGATTCACTTTGTTTGAAACAGCTTTCTTATTGCTATCTACAACAACTTTCACATATAATTTTTTTTTGAAAGCAACGAAAAATCAATAACATTTTTTTTTTCCAAATGAAGTCTTAAAACATCAAAACTCAAAAAGATGAATGAGCAATAGGATTGTTGAAATAAAAGATAAAATTTGAGAAAGTAAATATATATAGTATATTACTATTAGCCTATTAGGTAATTAATTAAAACTTATATTTAACTAAAATTTAATTAAATAATATATGAATTATTATTGTGCCTAATGTCAAATCCTTGGCAAGTTATTTGTTGAATAACAAATAAATTCATTTTTTGAATATAAATAAACGAGTTATACTATGTTTAAACTTTGTTTATTTTGCTTATCAATTTGAAAGGAGTTTAAATTTATTTAATTATTATTTCATATAAATTTAAATAAAGTATTAATCCAGTTAAGTTTAAGTTATTGATCGGCCACACCGCCTGTGTAGGCCTGGAGGATTTGGAGCAGCCCATACATCTCATGAATTTCAGAAATGTAGAGGCCCATAAATTTGTAAAGGAGAATTTGACGGCCCATTTTAAATGTTGTCTTACCCGTATATTTACTGCTGCATCATTCACATCGAACTTTAATTGTTAAACGATTTAAAAAATTGTTGGGGAAAACAATTGCATTACAATCGAGTAAAAGTTTTCTGTTAAAAGACAAAAAATATTGATATTGATATTGCCTTCTAAGTGATGTTACTTAAGAGTCCGTTTGAAATGATTGTAGCTTTTTATAAATATAGTTATACAATTATTGTGAGGAAAATAACTTTTTTAAAAACTATTGTAAGAAAGCAACTTCATGTTATATAAATTTTCTTTAAATAAGGAAAAAAAATAGTAACCATACAAAAAATATGTTTACGATCTGAAACTTATGTTCAGAATTTGATGCCTTCATCATCATTCATGTATGTACTATTTAGTTAACATAAGCTTGCATTTGCTCACAACTTGCTTTATGAGTCGTCTGCTAGGGCGCTCTGCTAGGGCTTTTGCGCCTAGCCGCCTCCGTCTTCGTCTCTGTCTCTCTTGGCCCTTCTCTTATGGCGAATAAAAGGTCAGACCCAGGATTTCTTGAGGGTAAGCATTCCAAATCCTTCATAGAGGTGTTGTCTGGTTCTGATGTCTCTAAGGTTTTTCCGGATTTTTGTGTGTCTACGATTCGGGGTATGTCGGCTTTGTGGTTTTCGGAGGATGAATTTTTGCATCTTGCGAAACCTTTTGAGTTTGCTTTAGTGGGGAAATTTCCGCTTAAGCGGCCCGCTTAGGATTCGATACGTAGGTTCTTTTTCAACCTAAAACTATCGGGTGATTTCTCTGTTACTCTTTTGGATCAGTCTAATGTCTTGATCAAGCTTTCAAATGACCTAGACTATGGGAGGGTTTTTGCGCATCGATCCTATTTCATTTTTGGTTGTTTTATGAAAGTGATTAAGTGGTCGTCTCTCCTTGATCTTTCGGAGGAGTCGCCGATTGTCCCTGTTTGGATTTCATTTCCGGGGCTTCGTCCTCACCTATTCTCTCCTCGAATTCTTTTTGGCTTGGGTTCTGTATTTGACCGTCCGATTCACACCGATAATGCCACGGCTGTTGGTTCCCGTCCTTCAGTCACTCGTATTCTTGTAAAAATTGACATTTCCAAAACTTTCCATGTTTCTGTTTGGCTGGGTCCGGATAAACTTGGGTATATTCAGAGAGTTATTTTTTAGGAATGCCTAATTTCTGTCAGCACTGTAAAGCTGTGGGTCATAAGAAGTCGGAATGTATTAAGTTATTTCCTCTTTGCGATCGGCTATGGATTCGGCTCCCCTGTCGGTGGCCTTTGTATATGATCCTATAGTGAACTCTATTCCTCAAGCTTTAATCGACCCCTCTTCTACTCCGATCTGTGATGACGCTGTCCTAGTAGCTGGGTGTGTTTCCCCGGGTGGTCAGGTGGTGTCTGTTTTTGCTATTAATTCTACTAATGATGATTCTGTAGTTAGGGGCGTTGATGTTAGTTTGGGGATTAACAATGTCACTGTGAACTCTGGTTTAGCCTATGGTATTTCTTTTTTTGGGGCTTTGTCTGATTTTCATGTTTGCTCTCATGAAAATGTTGGTGTGGAGAACGGGCTCAATTCTGATGTGGTCTTACCTGCTTTTGCGACTGTTAATTCGGTGGTTGATTTTAATTTGGTTATTGCTGATGTCCCCTCCGGTCATGTCCCTGCTTTTGTTGATGTGGGGGGAGGGGATCCTGCTTCTGTGGTAATGAAAAGTCGTATTCCTGGCGGTTTGAACTCTGTTGGTTCTCCTTTACCTGATATTGAGGTGGTGTCTTGTGAGGCTTTTGTTGGTGGTGATGTTATTATAAGTGCTGTTAATTCGGGTGATGGGTTGGTGATTCCTAACTCTTTTGTGGATGTGCCAGTGAAATTAATCGAACCCAATGCTATGGTTTATCATGTGGGTGATAATTCTGGGATGGATGTGCGGCTTCATCTTGATTGGCTTCACTGTTCGTCGGAAGCTGAGTCTGATTCATCCTCGGAGCATTGTGGTGGTTCTGATGCTGGACATGATTTTAAAATGGTTCGTGACCGACCGGTCTTTGCCGGTTCTCGTGGCAGGTCCCGTGGGATGGGCAGACGGGGTCGTTAGTTTGTTTGGCCCCATGTTTTTCTCTGTGGATCGATTTTTCAAGCTGATTCGATTGAGTTTTTTGTTGGACGTGGATGTGCTAGGCTATGATGTGGCTGTGTCTCGCTTCTTTGTTGTCATGGCTCATGGCAACCTTTTGTGTTGATCTTTTGGTGCCTTGGCTGGTCGGTTGGTTTAATTTCTTCGTGTCATTTTTCACCAAATTGGAGGGTCTGTGCATGGCTTCGGGGGAGCTGGAAGCCCCGGTCAATTACTGAGCCTACTGATTATGTTTTCTTGTATTTTCCTTTACTGTTTTTATTTTGTTTCTTGGCCTCTTGTAACCCTTTATTATTTTAATAATAATAATAATAAAATGTATGTACTATTTAGTTTGAAATAATAATAATATATGACATCTATATTGTACAACTGTACAATGAAATTTACTTGCAAAAATATTTTATTATTTTATCTATTTAACTTGTTAATAAGTGTATTTCAAGAATCCCATTTGAATCATCTTTCAAATGGCATTAATACTAACAATCATAAATACATTCATATTGACACCTTAATTGAATTCCAAATAAATGCATCATTCCCTTTAGTTCTTTGAGAACAATCATAAGATATAGATTCATATTAATTGCTTTTAAAATACCATACTACGCAAAATTCTATTTTAAGTTGAAGCACATTTATAAAATCAAATTTCTTATGAAGGATAAAGATCAACCTTATTCGTCAATGACTTATCAGAGAAAGAAAGCTATTTAATCACCCTATTGAATATTGGGTCACTAGCTAAACCAATTTCGCTTCTCTTAGCGAGTCTATGTTTTATATGCAAGCCAACAAATCTAAAGCTCAAATCTTTAAGATCTCACTTTATTAACTAGTAAAACAACCAAATATTGTGTATCTACTGAAGTAAAGATTTGAGCTTTAGATTTGTTGGCTTGCATATAAAACATAGACTCGCTAAGAGAAGCGAAATTGGTTTATGATCTCAAATCTTTAAGATCTCACTTTATATGCTATAGCCAGTTTAAATGTAGAGGCAAAAGCATTATATACAAGTCTATGATCTTGTAGTAAAAGGATAGATCCAATAAGTCGATATACGATCATATTGCTGATATATGAATTATCTAATAAAATTAAAATATGATCATACAAAAATAAAATATGCTTCATGATTGAGTGGATGGGTGTGAGATTTCCTCCAAACCCACTCGCGGGATTAGGCGGGTAGCGGGTGGTGGTGGGGGCAAGTTGGCAGACATGCTTGCATGTAGGCATGCGTAGCGGGCATAGGCAATCACATGCGGGCTTGTGGCGGGCAGGGCAGGGTAGTGGGCGCGATCAGGCATGTGCTGCGGGCAAATTCGACAACAGCCGGTTCATCAGAATTTTCTTCTATTTTTACAGTTGTTTTTTTAAAATTTTTTTTCGGCGGCACATTTTTGCTTGTAAAATTTTCTGTAATTTTTTTTCCTATGCAATTTTTACTGATTGAAAAATTTTCCATTAGAAATCCACCGAAAATCTATTTATGCCAGAAAATTATTGATTTCCACCAGAAAAATCTGCTGAAAACCGAACATTTTCCTGTTGTGATAAATCTAAAATGACAAATTCTATCACTCTATTATTATGAATATTTTAGCATGCAATAACAACAACAATAATAATAATAAATAAATTTCATAAACATTTCATTAGCCTCCATGTGATCCAAAGACATTAGCAATTCACATGCTTGCCCCTATCTGGACTCTAGACTATAACAACAAATCCACGTGAAGGCCAAATAATTGTATGCCTGTTTCATTATTGGACAAATACCTAAGCGAGTGTACGAACATTTTCCTGTTGTGATAAATCTAAAATGATAAATTCTCTCACTATATTATTATGAATATTTTAGCATGCAATAACAACAACAATAATAATAATAAATAAATTTCATAAACATTTCATTAGCCTCCATGTGATCCAAAGACATTAGCAATTCACATGCTTGCCCCTATCTGGACTCTAGACTATAACAACAAATCCACGTGAAGGCCAAATAATTGTATGCCCGTTTCATTATTGGACAAATACCTAAGCGAGTGTACAAGATAAAATTTCCTGCGTTCCTTATATATATATATAATGTTTTTTTTTCTTATATTCTAATTATCACAATCATTGATGAAAGTTTGTGAGGAACATCATGACTATGATGAAAGGATAAGTCAATTGCTCTCAATGGTGATATTTCATATACAAATTTTGTGTGATTTTTGAATGGCCTAAAAATAATAACGATATATATACTGTGTTTTTCAATAATATAAAGTCATCTGATAGTCAACAATAAGCTAATTCTAATCCTAGTTCTTTAAGGCAGTCCAACTGTCTTATAACCCATCATGCTTTTAACGGTAGAGTTAATGATTTTTCTTATTGAATGTTTCATTTTTGAAGATATATATTCAAAAATCGTCTTCATCAAGCATGAATCTCGGAGTATATATGAATTTAACTTCTAAAATTGAATTCCGGACCATCCGAACTCCAATTTCAGCAAACTTATGATAAAATTGAGCGTTTTAGTGAGACAAACCCAACGACAACAAAATCGGTCCAATCTGATTGGTTTCAAATCAAGGGCTTAAAGCATATTTGAAAGCATCAAATCATTAATTGAATGACTAAATGATATCCAAATATGACATGCTTATAGACAAAGCGCGTGGCTCGACGAGACAAATATAATGAGTCTAAGATTGCTTAATTAATTCTAGCATCATTAAGGTACTTAAATATTGAACAAACGTTTTATGATCAAGGGCATCCAATGTAGCACTTCGAATTTACCTTTGATCTTTTCCATATTTATGAAGCAAGCCACTTTCAAATCAATAAATAGACCCCCGACCTCTTCCCACATAAAGAAGGGCTTAGACTTTTGGAGGCTTAGACCCTGAGCTAGAGACTCAAAAGAGATTTGAAACTTGAAGTACACGGAGCTCCACACCATCATCGATGAACCAGTGCCACCAAGCCAGCGTTGTTGGATCTTTGCCTGACCATCACCATCAAAACTCCATCTAGTAGCCATTGTTGTGATTTTGTCCAAGCTTCGTCGCTAGTCGATTATGGTTCCTATGACCACCATCGCCCGATGACTACGACCCTTCGACCTTCGTTGCTTGCCAACTACGGTCCCTCTTGTTGACAGCCATGCGATACCATAGAGGCAGAGGAACATAAAAACCTGGGAAAAACTCGAATAGAATTTTCAATACTTAAACAGACGATACAAGTTGGTATATATACACTACATGGATACATGAACGGTCAGATAACTCTAATCCTACAATACATATAAATATTTAATTTCCTCTGTTACTCGATCTTCTATGCTTACACGGATTGCAAATTTGTGCGAATTGCTGCCATAAATGTTGGTACATAGCAGGGAGTCGGTTCATGTTAGAATAATTAAATATATTAATTATGCGAGACATCGCAATAATTATTTAAGAATATATATTTAATTATATAAACCATTATGTGCCCATATATTTGAATTATTGCAATTTAATTATTTATATTTAAATCCTATTGGTCAAGAAAAAATAATTTGATCATTCATTTATGGACCGTTTGATCAAATACCTCCTATGAGCGGTTATTATAAAATAACTCCTTTGAGTTATTATAAAATAACTCCTATGAGTTATTGTAAAATAACTCATATGAGCGTTTATTATAAAATAACTTATATGAGTTATTTTATGAGTTATTGTAAAATAACTCTCATGAGGGGTTATTATGAAAAATCCGTAGGAAATAACTATTGGTCCTCTCTCTCTCTCACATGGAGGAGTTATCTTGCTCCATAGAGGACTAACTCATGATAGAAGAAACTGAAGAGAGAAGGGAGAGAAACCGTAGTTCGAAATTCGACGAATTCAAAATGAATCAAGGTATGTTTTTCTTCCGATTAAAGATTGTGAAAATCATCTTGTTTTAAGATCTTGACGATTTAAAACTTATGTAGATTCAAGTTTTTTTTTTGTTTCGATTTCTTTTACATAAATTATGATGCGAGTTCTTGCAAGAAATAGAGAACTCTATTAAGTCTTACAGTTCAATGTAAGCAGAATGACATCTTTCGGATCTATAGAGCTTCCAGCCATGGCAATTGCATCTAGCTTGGATTTAACCATAAGTAAGTACTCCGTCATTAATTGTTCGCCTTTGGAAAGGTGATGGAGCTCATTCTTTAACTAAATGATGCGTGACCGTATAGATGCCTGAAGACAGTGAGCTAGGGTAGCCCAAATGTCCACACAATGTGTGAGAGAAAGAACGCAAGGTAGAATAGATGTCGAAATGATGGACAATAAGGTTGATGCAAGATTCTGATCAAGAAGCAACCAAGCTTCAGGGTGCGACCCAAGAACGATATTGGAGTTGTCGGTCGTTAGGTTCTGTATCAGACACTTGGTCGAGCTATAGAGAAATCCTTTGAAACTATTTGATGTGAATATTTTTTCGATTTTGGGACTGCCATATGGGATAGTTGTCAGATGTCAAAGGATTGGAGACAAGGGTCTTGATGTTATTCATAAAGAGCTTAAGTTGAGGAGGAATGGTTATAGAATTAAAAGGCAGTAGATAATCTGGGGTTGGAGGGGAGGTTGAGGATTCATCCATGACGAATCTGGAGAGAAAGGAAAAGAGGAAAAGAAAATCTATCTGTGCTATGATAAAATGTTGATAGCCACGCAATACCGGAGAGGTGGAGGAATAGAGAAACCTGGGAACAAACTCGAATAGAATTTTCAATACTTAAACAGACGATACAAGTGGCTATATATACACTATAGGGATACACGAACGGCTCAGATAACTCTAAACCTATGGTATAGATAAATATTTTGTTTCCTCTGTTGACTTAGTCTTGTATGCTAACACCTCTAACCTCCCTTGTCTGATGATTATAGTCCATGGGACCACCGTCACCCACCTCTATGGTCCTTTCGACCACCATCGCTCGCCAACTATGATCCATGGGGCCACTGTTGCCCACCTATTAAGATCCTTGCAATCACCGTTGCCCACCGACTTCAATCACTCTAGCCATCGTCGCCCGCTGACTATGGTCCCTATGACCTCCATTGCCTCCTATGGTCCCTCCAGTCTTCGTCACCCATCTATTAGGGTCAATCTGATCTCTGTTGTCCTCCAACTATGATTCCTTAGACCTTGCATCATTTGTAATTGACTACAAACACTAGTATAATCATTTTAATTTGATTATATCTCATGATTTTTCTCCTTTTCAAGATTCTCCACGTAAAAATCTTGACGTCACTTATGACTCTTGCTCCCTTCTCTCTCTCTCACTCTATATATATATATATATTGAATCTTCCTACAAAACTAGAATGATAAATCATATATCTCTCTACCGGCACGCAACAAATTTGTTTCCACCACATATTGAAGAGAGAGAATAATAAAGTTGAATTCAACTCATTTGTGATATTTTAGCGGGATTAATGAAGCTTAAATATATGCCAAAAATATAATGCTTAATTAATAGTTAGTAGAAATGCTTAGCCCATCCAGCAAGTGTTCATTCGATGAAATATTATTAATTTTGACATATATTTTTATTGAACGGTGCTCATGTCTTTTTTAGGGTATTTTTCTTGGAGGAGTAATTATGCAGGTGAAATTAAAATTCTCTTAAGATAGTATTACTTCAGGAAAAAAAAAATCTCCAAAATAGTTTTTTTAATCTTTTCAATTTGATTCCTTAAAATAAAAAATAAATTATTAATTTTTAATTAAAATGAGTTTTTATAATTTTAAATTTATTTTAAATGAAGTATAATATAAAAATTGATAAATAAATTAAAATTTTATGCTGTTTCAACTATTCTGCTAAATTTTAACCTTGTAAATAATTTCCCCAAGAGAAAGCTTTTCATTCTTAGTTAGGGCTGCAAGCGAACCAAATATTCGACGAGCTACTCGTTGTTCGGTTTGATTAAAGCTCGTTTGTGATCATTTAATTAACTAAACAAACAAACTTGAACAATATTTTAAATACTCGATTCTTAAATAAACAAACTTGAACACTAATGCATTCGGCTCATTTATGTTCGCGAACAACATCATTTGAAGTTCGTGAACAAGCTCGACATTAAGCTCGATAAAAGCTCAATTCGTGTTCGATTTTGAACTCGTGAATAAGCTCGATAAAAATAATTAATATTTGACTATATAATTAATAAATAGACAATTGCTTTTATTATAAATGTGTTCGTTCATAGATATGTTGATGAACGTGTTTATTTGATAGTTAAAAAAATTCGTTAATTATGTTTGCGAACAAGCTCAATAAGCACTAAACGAACGAACATGAACTGAACATGAACCGAACATGAACACTCATTAATTTAAATGAACCAAACATGAACACAAATAATAAAGCTCAAACAAATAGCCAAATTTGAACAAGCTGATATTAAATGAACACAAATATGAACGTTCACATACTCGACTCGGCTCGATTCGTTTGCAGTTCTAAGTGCACAAAATAATAAATAAAATAATACCTTGCGGAGCTTCTTAGTTGGGTAATTAGCAAAAGAACGCGTTATATAGATAATTAAGTGGAAGAGAAAGGATTCTTAGTCTATTTGCGAAGGTGGAGGAGGAAAGGCAAGTTAGGAAAGCGGAAGGGGTCCAAATGAGTACCTTTTGTCCTTCTCTTGTCCTTATCGCCTGCGCTCAGAACTGATATAGGAGGCTAAGATGTGCGGTGGAGTTTTTGTTCCCCATCAATTCTAGTTCCTCTCTTCTTCTTCTTTCGGATTCGGTTTTCGATCTCTATCTCCTTCTTCTAGCTCTTTTTTGAGTTCTCTTCCATGAAATCTGCATAAAAAATGAATCTTTGTTATCATTAAGTAAGATGCATTAGATACAGCTTTGGAGAATGGACTCAGAATACCAAGAGTTTGTGGAAGTGGATCCAACTGGCAGATATGGAAGGGTAAATCTCATTCATCTCTTTCTTGCTCGTTGACTGGTTTGATTTATTGTTTTTTTTTCTAGTTTAGATATTTGTATTACATGGTTTGCCAAGTTGCGCTAACTCGATTGTTTCTGATCCCTGTGCAGTATAATGAGATCTTAGGCAAGGGTTCATCAAAAACAGTGTATGAATCAAACCCCTCTTTTATAGCTTTTCCACTTTTGAAACCT
Organism: Dendrobium catenatum; assembly: GCF_001605985.2. Lineage (NCBI taxonomy): Eukaryota > Viridiplantae > Streptophyta > Magnoliopsida > Asparagales > Orchidaceae > Dendrobium > Dendrobium catenatum. The sequence continues at coordinate 571,537 of NW_021320035.1, read as the reverse complement.
AGAATAAAGTTACCTAATTTATTAGCATGGGCAATTTTTTCTCTCAAGCTCGTGGGTTTCTGAAATGGGAAGAGTTCCTTTTTTTTTGTTTTGTTTTGCTGCAATTTGATGGCAGATATAGGGCTTTTGATGAGTATGAGGGGATTGAGGTCGCTTGGAACCAGGTGAAGTTAAATGACTTTCTTCAAAGTCCTGAGGATTTGGAGAGGCTGTATTGTGAGATCCATCTACTCAAAACCCTAAAGCACAAGAACATAATGAAATTTTGTTCTTCATGGGTCGATATCTCCAAGAGGAAGATCAATTTTGTCACTGAGATGTTTACTTCTGGTACTCTGAGACAGTAAGTTGATCTATATTTAGCATAGATGTCTTGTTTTTGCTTGGGTGGGATTCTATTTCCCTTTTTTCATGGTGTAATCCTTTCCAAATTTAGGTATCGACAAAAACATAGGAGGGTTAACATCAGGGCAGTGAAGCATTGGTGCAGGCAAATCTTAAGTGGCCTGCTCTACCTCCACAGCCATGACCCTCCCATCATTCATAGAGACCTCAAGTGTGACAATATTTTTATTAATGGAAACCAAGGAGAGGTCAAGATTGGTGATCTAGGTCTTGCAGCGATCCTTCGGAAACCACATGCTGATCATTGTGTTGGTAATCTTCTAAATCACCTTGTTACATTGAGTAAAAAAACTATATATATATTTTTCTTTTTGATGATAATGGTTTCCTTCCCAAAGAAAGAACTTGGATCAGCTTGTAGATATAAGTGGTTCTGTTCTAATCTACTACAGGAACACCAGAATTCATGGCCCCAGAGGTTTATGAAGAGGCATACAATGAATTGGTTGACATTTACTCTTTTGGAATGTGTGTTTTGGAGATGGTCACCTTTGAATACCCTTATAGTGAATGTACTCACCCTGCACAAATCTACAAAAAGGTTATCTCTGTAAGAGCCAAAATCCTATAACTCTTCTGTGTTAATTTTGATCTTTAAGTTATCCTTCTATCTGATGATGATGGCTTTTCTTCCATAGGGTAAAAAGCCGAAAGCATTACGTAAAGTAAAAGATCCTGAAGTGAGACAATTCGTCGAGAAATGCCTGGCAAAGGTGTCAAAGAGACTCTCTGCAAGAGAGCTTCTGAATGATCCTTTTCTCCAAATCGATGAGCGTGGCTTGACATCTAGGGAAGGAGACATCACTGTGATGGGTCAGATTCTTAAGCAACCTTATTATAGTCCTCTTAACAGAGACTACTCCTTGATAACTAGTAGTTTTTCATCCGATGATTTGCACTATGACATAATGGAAGAGAATGGCTGGGATTGGGATGCTGTAGAATTTGAAACACACAGGCTCAATCTTTTCAGTCCAGGAAAAGAACCTCATACTAATTCGGAAATCATGATCAAGGGGAAAATGAGAGATGATGGAAGCATCTTTCTAAGGCTTAGAATCTGTGATAAAGAAGGTACATTACTGTGCAATTCATTTATTTTATAGGATGAGGATCCAAACAATTGGAATTTGCTCCAAAACTATGATGAATGATTTTATTTCTTTCGCTTCTGTGCTATTTGTTTTGTTGACACCCCTAATATACTGTGCAGGGCACGTCCGGAATATCTACTTCCCGTTTGATATCGAAAATGATACTGCATTAGGTGTTGCAGCTGAGATGGTTGCAGAGCTGAGCATAACTGATCATGACGTTACAGAAATTGCAGAGATGATAGATGGTGAAGTTTCTTCCTTGGTGCCAAAGTGGAAGACTGGTGTTGGTATAGCAGAAGTACCAGGGAATGTAGTTTCATCCATTTCTGGTAATCATGAGGCAGATACTTCATTAGATTTTTCTATTTTAAACTACCTTTTGATGAACAATAGAAGTTGTGGAAATCTTAATGCAACTTCCTGCTCCCACCTTGACTGTGCTATTCATGGGCGATTTGAAGAGATAACATATCATGTCAGTGAATCCAAGTGTGATGAAGTGGAACCTCCATCTCTCTTCTCTAGCCAGCCAGATGCTCCCTATTCAAGTAATTTAGATAATGGGAGGCTGAAATCTGACAATTGCCCACTTGAAATGCTTGAGGACCTTGAGAAAATAAATGAAAAAGCATTAGGTCTTGAAAAGTGTCAGACAGAGCAAGAGTCTTCAGACTTCAAAGAGTCAAAAGAGCAAAATGTGATTGCAAGTTCTTCAATTCTTAGCACATTGCAAGAGTCAGCAGCTGATAAACAAATGAAGTCCTTTCATTTGGGAAGAAACTTCTCATATCAAATCCCTGGTAATGACAGTTTTTCTGGTGACACAAACAAAACCAAGGTTCTTAAGAAGAAATCTGCAAACAATGGTAATGGTTTTCAGTGGATTGGCCACCCTTGTCCGGTGAAGCCTAATATTGCAACAGAGAGTATTTTTGAGAAAGGAGTTTATATTCAGGAATTCATTACCCAAGCAATGTCCTCAGTGCCAAGCCATTTCAAATGGATGTTGTAGACTTTAAGGAATCCCTGAAGACTTCATGGTATGCTTCATTCTGATATATATTTTTTTTTTTGTAAATTTCTTTCATCTTCATTTTGTATATATACCACAGCAAGGTTATTTCTCTGATTATGATGTGATGGGATGAATTGGGGTGTTGATTCTCTCTTAGATCAATGACTAAGAGATAAGTTACTTGTTTATGAATTTTTAACACCGAAAAACTGGTTCATGGTTCATTTATTTATCATTGTGGTCTCCTTTTTCATGTTTAAAATGAAGCGTGAAGAAAGGATATTTGAGCACATCTGGAATGTGTTCTGCTAGTTCCATGAGCTATTTGTTCTCTATCTTCTCCAATTTACTGAACTGTGGACACCCTAAATTCCAATAGAATTACCATGGAAGATTAGCGTAAGCATTGTTTAATTTGTTCAAATGATATGAAGTCATGAGCTGCTAAGTATTGCAACTCAAAGACCTGAATTCTTTGTTGAAGGTTTGTGAAGTCTTATCCTAACGCTGATTGTCATGAAAAGGTTGGAGGAGCTTTAGTGGAATATAAGATTAGAGAGTCGTATTAAATGTTTTGGTCACATAAAACGGCTGCCTTCAAGTGACCTGGTTAGCAAAGTAGATGTATTAGATTTGACTTATGTTAAGAAAAGTAGATGTAGATCTAAAAATACTTGGCTAGAAAATATTAGAAATGATATTTTTTATTAGATTTAAATGAGAATATAATTATTAATGGAATTCAAGGGAGAAAAATGATTTATGTAGCCAACCCTATATAGTGGGATAAAGACTTGATGTTGTTGTTGTTGGTGGTGTGATCTCTTATAATTGTAGCATCTAGCATCTAGCAATATTGAGGACAATAAGGGATTAATTAACAAACCATATAAATCTTGATTTCTTGTTTTTTTTTTGTTCTGAACATTATGTGATGATTATTATTTATTATCATGAATGATAATGGTTAATATCACTTATATCAAAATTACCTATTCTAAACTTTCACAATTAAAATATTTTTCTTATTCATTGAAATCGTAGAGCTCTTTCTATAGAAGGAATATATTTTTTTCATTAAGGAATAATGCATTAAATTTACACACACTCATATCGGAGTCCCTTTCTCCCCTGCTGCTCATTCCAACTTCCACCATATCCTTCCCACAATCAACTCTCATCAAGCATTCAAACCCCCTCTTTGTATCATCATACTCCCCTATTGAATCAGCTAAGTCCCTGCTCATCCTCCATCCTCACTACCTGTCTCAGAAACTCATTTCAAAACAGGTAATCTCAAACCCAAACGCATCTACAATCTCCTGGCCACTTCTCAACCTGCCCTACTCCCACCAGTTACATCGAGGATGCCAAACCTCCACATTGGCGTTCAACCATGTCCTCTGAGTTCCGCGCCTTGCAAAAACAGGGCATGTTGTCCCTTGTCCCAGCTTCTTCAAATAACATGTGCTTGGCTGCTGCTGGACATACAAAACCAAGCTCCAACCCAATGGTCAGAACGATCGCTACAAGGCACGCCTGGTAACTCAGTGCTTCACTCAAGAACAAGGAGTTGATTATCAGGGGACTTTTAGTCTGGTTGCAAAGATCCCAACAATTCGCATTCTACTCATCATAGCCCTTCAACGCAATTGGCGAGCCACTCAGCTAGATGTCTCCAATGCGTTTCTTCATTAATTTAATTTAATTATCATAGATTTATTCTCCATTAAGATCAACATCGTCTCAATTATTTGAGTATTCAAACAAAGCCGAGTGATTAAGAGTTTTCTTTTTCTATTCTCGAGCACTTTTAAGCTCACTAACTGCTTATATTAACACCGTGGATGCTTGTCAGTAAAAAATAAATAAAGAAAATAATCCCATCCCAACTATTATTATTATTATTATTATTATTTGATAAATATTTAGCCAACTTATGGTTTGGTGGCTGAAAGCGAAAGCCCCTTATTTGGTTGATTACTCCGATGAAAGTTACTTCCAACATTTAATGGGTAGCCGATTATTCAATTGGATGGGCCGTCTTTATTTGTTTGATTACCAATCTATTTAATATTCAAAGACACTTTTAAGATTTTTTAAGTACCAATTAATTTTTATATATATAATGATCGGGCATGAATCTCGGGTCATATCGGAAATTTTTAAACTTAAATTCAGAATTACTTGAACTCTAATTTCAATAAACTTATAGTCAAATTAAAAATTTCATGAGACAAATTCAACACATTAAAAAACGGTTCAATTTGAGCCTAAATGAGTTCAAAGTAAGGACCATAAGTGTAATTGAAAACTTTAGGAATGCGGCTCATATGACCTCTATTGTTTGTTAACTACAGCCATCCGATCTCCATCCCCCATCTAATATTATAGTCCTTTGACCTCCGTTGTCTGAATACTATCCTTTGACCTCCATCCATAACTACGGTCCTCTATCTCTATTGCCTAATTACGATCATATAATCACCATCATTTGACTACGATCCTCTGAACATTATCACTTGACTATTGGCTGCGACCTATAATCTTTTGATCATTATCATATGGCTACTCCAATGCATACTGACTTCATCGCCTACTATCATTAATAATGCCAACACACATTCACTTGTAAGATCGATGCACACTGTCGATACCAACTATGATCCCAACTTCAGCACTTAGATTTATGTTGGATTCCTACAAAATGACTCTACTACTTCAACCAACAAGTGTTCTTCACAATGTATAATGCCTTTCTCGAAGGAATGACTTATAATCAAATATAAATATTGATAGAAACATTCTAATTGTGTCAGGCCTTATAATTTTTTCCCTTTTCTAAATTTTTCACTTAAGAAAAAATATATAAGAAGGTCAAGAATTCTTCAAATTTTTAAATGCTTGCGTCAACACAATGTGCTAGATGATTTATCAATTTATAAAGTTGAAAGAGAACACCTCAAAGGTTAGAAAATTAGATTGTGTAGGAACGATCTGACTGATTCAACAGTGAACCGATTACCTGATTGATCGATTCAATTTAGTGCTAAAATTATTTGTGCCAAGAACAAAAGAAAGAATTAGATTATATATAAATTTTATTTTTTATAAATTAATTCTCTTTATTTTTTATATATTTTATATTGTTTTTAAAAATTTAGATTTTCATTTAAACAATTTTAATATTTATTAAATCATTAGAGTTGAACTTTGAATTTCTGTACTTTCGATTCGATATCTCATTTAATTTTGCAGAACTTTGAAAAATCTTTTACATTCAAAGTGCAGCTTACGCAAAAGTGCAAGAAAATATAATAAATAAGTAAATGACGCAATCTTGAATTTGATCGTACCCTTACATCAGGTCGTAGCTCCGCGGCGCAATGTCTTTAATTCCTGTGCATCCCGCTAAACCGCCTCCATCGTCACATATATAAGTGGGTGTTCTTTCTCTCTGCATTTAGCTTCTCTCTGCCTGGTCTCCCAAGCAGTGACTCACGAATGTCTCTATGATCCTCGAATGCCTCTCTTGTGAATATGCATACTTTTTAGTTTTATTTGAATCTTCATCAATATTTGATGACACAGCTCATTTTGATTTTTTAGTTGTGTGACTGTCTTATTGGGTCTACCCGTTTGTGGAATGAGTCGGGTTTCAGGTTCAACAAATCGACCTGTTTCAAAAATCAGGTTGGTTCAGGTTGACACGGAAACTCAAAAATGACCCGGGATGACCGTGGAATGATTAGCTAACCCGCTTGAGGTGTATGCCCGCCTTTGCTGCCTGCATCGAGTGCCCGTGCAGCCTGCCGTCTGCCAGCGTCGAGTGCCCCCTAGTCGAGTTGCATCTTTTTGTGTGAGCCACCGATCACGTCGTCAATCTCATCTCCCGCACGTGTCTGCAGCCGCTACCGCCACTGCCAGCGACTATCTTGCCCATGGCGGGTTGCAGAGCTGTGCCTGTCGTCAGCGATCGGGCAAACCGATAACCCACGGGGTCAGTCCGGGTTGAAATATCTGACCCGTTTGCATAAACAGGTCGGGTTCGGGTCAGACCAAACAAAATACAACAGTTCGAATTCGACCCAAACCCAACAAGACTCCTTTGATAGCTCTAATCAAGCTGTTATCCCATTATGTGAGGTCATCTATATGAATCTTCATTGAGATTAAAATCTCATTTTGATCTACAGTTGAAATCGAGCTAAAAAGGAACCGCAATATTCAGCCGTTCAATCTTTTGAATATTGAGCCCAAGTTTTTGCTCCATTTAATACATCAATCTAATTTTGAATAGTTAATGCGTTAATCATTTATATGATTTAAGAATTAGATGAAAAGTCATATGTGTCCTAAAAATCTTTACATCACATCAAAGTTCTTAACATCGGACACTCTTTTAATTGAAATTTTGTCAACATAATTATGTCGCATGGAACAAGAGCTCATTTAATTTTGTAGAGGGATGAGAGGACCGCTTATTAAAATATAAAGTATATGAATAGCTAGTTCATAAATGTACTATCAGTTTTGATGGTTATTTATAGAGAGTGGAAATTAATGGAAGGTCAAACTTAGGCCAAATAATCAAAGGCCAACGTTAACCTGTATTTAATCCAAATGCTTAAAAGCTATGTATGAGAAGTCAACTATATGATATTTAATATATATATATTTATTTATTTTCTCTTTCATTTTTGATTATTTCTTATAGTTAAAGTACTGATCATTTGCATTGTAGCACATCAGCACCGAAAATTTGCCGATAAGTTGACAAGAATTGAATATGAAAGATATTTTAGTATAAATATATTTGATTAAGGAAGTAATACTTAACTTTCCTAATATAAAGAGTAGACATTATAATAATTTTTTTTATCTTATATTTTCCCTTTTTAAATTGCTGCGGGCTAGGAAATTAACAACGGCGATAGAGACTTGATTCCTACGTCTTTAGCGTTGTAACGTAATAACTAGCACACAGCACAGGAGAACACAGATTTTTTAACGGTGGAAACCCTAAAAAGGGAAAAACCACAGGCGATAGCCCAGGTATGAAAATGATTACACTAGACTTTCGAGGTTTGTTCAAAGGACTGAATCACCTCCAGAGGGGTGATTCAAATTACAATCAATTACTATAATAAGACGTCGAGTTTCGACAGGACGTAGGGACTGAATGTTTGAGACCACAGACCTCAGCGAGTCGGGTCCTTCGGCCAGATCGTAGGGAACTCGAGTGTCGGGCCTTGAACAAGAACGTTCGGGTCTTCTGGCAGGACTGCTCAGGGCACTGAGTGTCGGCCCTGAGTCACCCACGTGGCGTCTTCGATAGAACGTAGGAGCCCTCAAAAGAGTGTCAGGGCCCAATTGAACAAGAACGTCGGGTTTCTCAGTTAGAGCTGTAGGGACTGTAACGTCGGGCCTTAAGGTAGGTGGTCCAGGCCGACGGCTTCTCTGCCGGTGTCCGAGCGAGGTTTCACTGATTGTCGGCGGTGGGTACACGAGCACGGAGGATTTCCGGCATTACACATGAGTAGTGTACCGTGCGGTGGGTTTGCCGGCCCGGGCTCGTCCTGAGGCAGTGAAGCTCCTTCCTTCTCTCTTCTCCCCTTCTCTCCTCCTCTTCTTCTCTCTCTTCTTTGCTTTTGGATCCCACTCTTGTGAAGAATAGAGGGCTTCTATTTTATAGGATTTTTTCTGGAGTGGCAAGGCCTGTGGAGAGGATGGAGGGTTGATGATTTAGGGGCGAATAGTGGATGTTTGGTTCAAATGGATGCGCCGGAAGTATTGAATCCTCGAATTCGTAGCACCGTTCGTTATGGATATTTGTGAGCCTTAATGATGTCGGAATTTAGTGATCTTGGGCTCGTTGGATTCGTCTCGTCGAGCCGTTCGATTCAAGTATAAGCTCGTCAAAATCGGAGACCGTTTGGTAACTCAAATTGCGGTTTGAACCTTCCGACATCGCTTTGAACCCTTGATTCGGACTAATTTGGGCTCGGATTGGGTCGATCTTGGTGTCGTTGGGTTCGTATTTCCGAGACGCTCAGTTTGACTGTAAGCTCGTTAAAATCGGAGTTCGGATGCTCCCGGATTTAATTTTTGAAATCTCCAACTAGCTTTTGCCTCGAGATTCGTGCCCGATCAAGCTAATTTTGTGATGACGTATCAAAAATAATAATTACAAATAAAATTTTTTAACTAGCAATGTTTGATGAAAAAAAAAAGTTCAGATGAAAATAGTTAAGAAAATATTTGAGAAAACTAATTTATGCTCCCACTAGAAAATATTTCTGACTCTGTCACTGGCTGAAACATATTGCATGTGTCTACCTTGGCCTCCTATTCATTCCTCTGTAGTTTGACAAGTTGTAATTCTATTGTACTGAAATTATTGGAGTGTACCCACGAAACTTCAACGCCGCATGTTCAAGGTTTCTTGGTGGGGAGAGTGTAATGGCAGGCTCATGAGCACAGAGCACTGCAGGTCCCAAGTCTTTTAGTGAAAGTGCGACTGAGGCTTGACCTGAATATTAAAGGTCAGAAGCTCTCATGTAAGGCTTATGGGTGACTCCAATTAAGACAACATAGACCTTAGAGGCAAGCACTCATCACTATAGAAGATGCGGAGTGATCAATTTATACACCGTCGTAAAATTACTGTTATTCCGATCTCCATCATCAAACAGCAATCTTTTTGACCTCCGTCGCCCGCCAACTATGATCCTTCGTCGTCAAACAACGGTCTTACTGACCTCTGCTGCCAACCGATTACAGTCCTTCTGACCTCAATCGCCAGACAACGATATCTGACTTCCATCGCCCGCCGACGGTATGGTCCTTCCTACCTTCGTCGTCAGACAATGTTCTTTCTGACCACTGTCGCTATAGTCCTCCCGACCTCCGTCGGCAAACAACGGTCTTTCTGACTTCCATCGCCAGCCAACAATACGGTCCTTCCTACCTCCGTCGCCAGATAATGATTTTTCTGACTATTGTCGCCCGCCGACTATAGTTCTCCCGACCTCCATCGCCAGACAATGATTTTTCTGAACTCTGTCGCCCGCCGAATATGATCTTTCTGACTACCATCACCCGACTTATGGTTCTGCCAAACAAACAAACATGTCAATATTGATTCTTCCAATTTTAATCATGTAATGTATTTGCTACATCAAGTCAAAGCCTTCCTCCCAATACACTTATGGATTCATTCAAACTGGGCCAAGCCCGATGGTTTTTCTCTCCTTTTTTAAGAGTTTTCACATAAAAACTTTGATGCATCTTATGAATGCTACACCCTTCTCTTTTATCTGATTGTGTGTTGAACCTTCGTCCAAACCTAAGACATTAAATTTTATATTTCTCTATTGCTGCAAATATTCCAGAACGCAACAACTATCAATCAAATTTAAATTTTCCAGCCAAAAGTAAAAGAATAACTAAGAAAGCCGGGCTGCTCAGCCATATTTCTTTATTTTTATTCCATTTTATCGCATAAAAATGATGTTGTGTTAGCTAAATTCATGGACAACAATAGATAAAAAGACATCACAAACAAGAAGAAGCTTGTATTTTTAATTATTTTATTGCATATGCATAAACGGTTGAAGTAGCTCCAATGACAGATAAGATTAGAAAGAGTTAGCCGTCTTAGATGACTTGCTCAGATAAAACGTCGACCTTTCAATGACCCGACTAGGAGAATAGATGTATTAGATCCTGCCTATGTTAAGAAAGGTTGAGATAGATCTAAAAAAATTTGATTAAAAAGTAATAGAAATGTCTTCTAATATAACACAATGAAGAAAAATGATTTATATAGACGAACGCACATAGTTGGTAAAAAGTTTGATGTTATTGTTGTTGCATATGCATTTTTTTTTTTGAATATTGAATAATAAATTATAAAATATATGGTTCAAATCTATAATCTCAAAGAAACAATTTTCTCTGTCTCAAGCTAAGTTTCTTCTTCGTTAGAAAGTCTTTACGAACAAGTTGTCTTACCGGAGCTTAAAACTCTGAACGGAGATTGTCGTATTCATTATGAGGACTTCACAATGCTTCAACTGGCTGCAATTCAAAGATGTTGAAATCAAATGTTAGGCTAAAGAAACCATCTGCTAGCGGACACCAATGGATGATAGAAGATAATGATTTTTATTTTTTGGTCAAATTTCGAACGTTTTAGTTGTAATACTTGCAATTCCACGGATTCAATAGTTTTGATATATCATCAAAAAATTATCTTGACCGGGCACGAATCTCAAGGAAACATTAAGTTGGAAACTTCCGAAATTAAATTTGAGACCATCTGAACTCCCATTTCAGCAAACTTATGGTCTAATTGGATGTCTAGAAAATATGAACCCAACGACATTAAATTCGACTCAATCCGAGCCCAAATGAGTATCAAAGACCCGAAGCGTATTGGGAAAGTTCAAAATGTAAATTGGATGACCAAATAATTTCCAGATGTGACATGTTTATATTCAAATCAAAGATATTGTTGGTGAAGGTTAGACGGCTCATAAAAAACAAAGAAGTGAGAGACAAAATAATAGTAGAAATAAAGAATGTAGCCAGGAAATAGGAAAAAAAATTCTGGTGTCATGAGGAGGGATATTTCAAGTGCGATTGTCTTAATAGAAAGAAAAAGATCAGATGACAAAAGGCCGAGATTCTGGGAACGCATTTATTGCATCATATGGATAGAAAATTGTATAGATTTTAGTAGTTTCAAAACTTACTTATGAGAAGGATAGTTAAAATCTTATACTATACTAGAAGCTAGAATGATTTTGTTTGGAAACAAAATGCCTTGTAGAGTCAAAGCTGCTGGAACACTTGACTGATTATGCACGGTGAAATGGAGGACAGAGTGATTCATGACGTTTAAGTGCAAAACAAAATATGTTCTCTCTATCAGTAGGAATAATTTTATGGCTGAAAATGATATTCTGAAAGTTTCAAAAGCCTCACATTTTGTTATAAAAGGAATAAGGAGCAAGGACTAAGGAGTAATAGCTTGTATATCTCGCATGGAAACATTAGCATTGGATTTGATTAGTTGCACAAGCTGATCAAACAAGGATTACCTTGGGGAGATAAAAAGAATAAGCTAACCTTACCCTTTGTTTTTGTTTTTGAAGATTACAGATATGATATGGCATCGTCGCTATATATTCTTAGCACAAACCCGAAAACTTTCGCCGCCGCCGTCTACCTTCGCAGCCATGGGTCCTATGCATAGCCAGGGAAAGGGTATTTCCTCTTCGGCTTTACCTTACAAGAAGACTCCTCCGAGCTTGCTCAAAACCTCTTCCCAGGATGTGGAGAAGAACATTTGCAAGTTTTCGAAAAAGGGGCTGACGCCCTCACAGATTGGTATTATTCTACACGATTCTCACGGTATTGCTCAAGTAAAGAGTGTGACTGGAAGCAAGATTCTCAGGATTCTCAAAGCTCACGGTCTGAAGCAACATTTTAGAATAAAATTTGTTGGAATTAGAAAATTTTATACTACAAAATTGCTTTGGAAAGTAATAAAAAATATGTTCCAAATAAAACCTTAATAAAGAAGGCCGTTAACATCAGGAAGCATTTGGAAAGGAACCGCAAGGATAAGGACTCAAAGGTCTGGCTTATCCTTGTGGAGAGCAGGATCCATTGTTTGGCTTGTTACTACAAGGGGACTAAGAACTTCCACCCGTATGTTAGTTGAAAAAAGGACCAAGATTCATATTTATTACCACTGATTGTTCAAGAAAGGAATAGATTCTCATTTTGAAAAATCGATGTGTGTTTTTAAGGCCTATATAAATTAGTGTATGTTAGTTGAATTATGAAGCAAGAAGATGAAAACGCTAACTACAGAAATAGGCTTGAGTTTTGCAAAGCACAAGACAGAAAGGGAACACCTCAACAAAATGGATTGGTTGAGTAAGGCTACGTTTGATACCACAAAAAAAAATTTACTAAAATACTATTTTAAGAAATAGTAATAAAGCTATCCCAAATAAAATCTAGACGATCATGCAATTCTCCAAAGGATTATATGCATAATTCATAAATTTTTTGTGCAATGTAGTGATGACAATAACTACTGATTTATAAAAGCCGATTAGACGGCAAAAGAAATGAGTAGCAGCAAACCAACAGGCAACAACGTCTGAAAACTTGAAAGCTTTGGCTACGCAACAGGAACTTTTATTACGTCCTCTGACCGGACGTAGATCTACGTTCGGTCAGAGGATTGTTACTCGGTTTTTGCTCAGTATTTGGTCGGTATTGCTAGGTATTGTTTGGTAATAATGAGGAATACCGCTCTGCGAAGACCAATACCGAGCAATACCGAGCAATACCGAGTAATCCCAAAAAATACCGAGTTTTTCTAGATAATGCTCGGTATTGCTCGGTATTACTCGGTATTTGTCTTCACATAATGATATTTCTCGTTATTATTGGTATTGCTCGGTATTTGCTCGGTATTTCTCATTTTGTGCCTGCGATCTTAGTGCCGGCCGAACGTAGCTCTACTTACGTTCACCGGACCAAATAAAAGTTCACGCAATAGATACAGATGTGAAGGAAGATAAATTTTAACCCATGGCCAAGAAGGATTTTTGTCTTCGTTATCTAGATGGAATTAAATGTATTGAATCAGCAAAATTCTAATTTCTTTCAATGAAGAAAGGTGGAGATTTTGGTAAAATCTTAGCAAAGTAAAATACATCACTCAAGCCAAGCTTTTGAGAATCACTGGCTAAGTAGAGAACCACAAACGTTTGCACATACATATTGTTTTTTTGAATATATATTTTTTAAAGTTAGTAGTGTTGAAAATGTTTTGCAAATCTCATTCATGGAAAGAAAAATTGAGCAATATGTGGTTTGATCTATTAATGATAAACTTAAAGATCTGCTTGGAACGACTAAAACTTTTATAAAGGTGATTGTAAAATTATAGTAGAGAAAATAATTTTTTAGAAAAGCTACTGCATATAGGGGTGTCAAAATTGGGTCACGGGTTGGGTTCGGGTCTAACCCGAATTCAATCCGTTATTGTTTGGCCCGACTCGATTTTACAAACGACTAAATGAGTCAAAAATACCAACCCAGACCCGACCCACGCAGGTTACGGGTTGACCCGACCCAACCAGTGCATTCGATCGTGATACAGCGAGAGCCAGGTGGGACAGGACGGACTAGACACAGACGGCACCGATGGCAAGGATGGGTTGGACGACGACACGACCTTTTCTCTCCACTTAAGGAGTCGTGCCGTATGAGATGGGATTCGAACTTGGGATGGGGGGTTCCCAACCAAGCACGCCCACCAACCCACCTAAGCCCGGTGGGGTGACCGATGACATTCACACCACTGACCAACGTGAACGGGACGACAACAACAGCACGACGGTTGGTGGGCCAACGCAGACGGGACAAGTTCACAACTCACGCATTAATCTCAGCTTCAAAATTTCATCCCACCCAAAAATACCTTCTTGTTTTGTTTTGTTTTAATCAGGGAAAGGAAAGTCTGAGCTGTGAAGGAAACAACAGCTAAGTTTGGGTCCCATTGGTGTTGTTCTGCCAGCTACGTATCACCAGCTGGCAAGCGACAGCCTATCAACAACAACGTGCAACCCCTCAATTGTCAAACAACTCGTTATTCTCACCTCTCACCGAATACAACACTGGCTATTAGCCTATTTCCAGCATAATTCGTGTACTTTTGCTTTTAAACCCCTGTAAACCTCTTAATTTAAAAGAAGGCACAGTTTGTTTTTTATCCGGGTAATACGGGTAGGCTGCCCACCTCCCGCCTCTTTAAAACCAGTCCTGTCCTTTCACCTTCTACCGAACGAAAGCAGGAATCTCGTTCTCTTTGTCTGTCTATTTCTCACCGCAGAGAAGGACAAAAAATTCCTTCTTTTAGGGCAATGGAGGCGTCTATGATGTTGAAGCTCATCACCGCCGTGCTCGTTGCCATTGTAGCCGCGTCTTCTCTGGTGGAGCAGGCCGCGGCCGCTGACGCTCCGGCTCCAAGCCCCACCTCCGGCTCCGTTACCACTTCTCCAGCACTCGTATTTTCCTTCCTTTCCGCCCTCCTAGTGGGACACCTCTTCTGCTGATCTTCTCCTTCCTGTTGTCGATTTCTTCGTTTAATTCGTTAATGCGTGTACTGTGTTTGTTTGCTCCTCTGAATTTACCCTCTGTCGTGTAATTTTTATTTTGGGTTTCCTTTCTATTCATGTAATTATGTACTATGTAATTTGTGAATTTATTTTGTAATATGAAAGCAGATTTTTTTTTTCTCTTCTTGCTCATATTTATGGGAGAGTTTTTTTTTTATTGCATTTATTTGTTATTTAGGCTAAATCCTGTTACCAAACAACCGCTTAGGACATGATATTCTCACCTGTTCAAATCCTGCTACCAAACTTTAATAGACATGGTAACATATTAATACCAAGAAAGCAAGCAAAAGTGTTGAGTGTTTTTTCATGGAATGAATCTTACCCGCTCAAAATGAATTGAATTGCTTGGATGGAATACTGGTGTGTGTAAATTATAGAATTTTGTTGAATTAATCTTCGCAGCTAATTTATATGGCCAATGTATATTTATTTCAGATCTTTGCAGGATGCAGATAGTTATTAGTTCCAGTTGTTTGGGCGCACAATAAAATAGCTTAAGATACCCTTCATATGAGTTTGATTCAACTCCATTAATAGGGTTCGAACTCATTGTTATGAATTGATTCAATTTTAGGTTATTTTGTTCTTTCACGACATCACACTATCGTTAAAGCCTACATATAAACATTATAGGTTGCTGGAATTAGGACCCCTGTAAGTCCCCAGCCCATGAATAAACAAATATAGAACTCTTGTAGCTCCTCTCTCCCCCTCATTCCTTCCCTCCCTTTCTCTCTCTCATCCAAGGAAGAGCAAGAAGCTATCTTCCTCTTCCAAGATTCATAACAAGTGGTATTAGAGCATCGTTGAAGCAATCTCCAGGAAGGAGGAAGATTCTTGTATTCAAGTGAGCAAGGAGATCGCTCAGAGTGGGTTCATGGCAGATAAACTAGCAACAAATCATGATAGGTAGATGCGGGGCTCCAAACGGAGCATATAGGTGCGGAGGACAAAAGACTGTGCTACAGAAGCGGAGCACACGGAAAGCGAGGCCTCGGGCTCGAGTGCGAATCGATGTGGTCAGGCAAATGCTTCATGCGCAGGATGTGTGAGCCGAGCCAAGGTGCGGATCGAGTGTCAAGATCGGGCACAGAACCGGCTAGAAGCAATATACCTATTCCTAATTAAAGATCTGTTTAGACCTTTTGAGTTGTGAAGAAATTATTTATGAGAAATTGAATTTGAATATTATTTCTTAGAATCATTACATATATATATACACTCTAAGAGAATAAACAGAAAAATATTAAATCTAACAAATTAAAATAAATATAAAAGAAAAGTCATTTTATATAATTTTTTTAAAGTCATTTTATATAATTGATTCTAATAATTATATCTCACCGATCTTGGTGTCAGAAGAGAAAATCTCCAACTGCAGCCCACGAATTGTTGACCTATCAAAGTCGTGGGCTCCCTCGTCGTGTGATTCAACACTCCCCCTCAAGTTGGGCTGTACAGATTATATAATCCTAACTTGTAAACAAACTTATTAAGTAGAGTGCTCAGTAGTGTCTATGCTAAAGCATCGACAAGTTGTTCATGAGTTGGGTATATACTACTTCAATTTCTGAGTTCTCTATTTTCTCATACATAAAGTGTCTATCAATGATAATATGTTTTGTTCTGTCGTGATGTATTGGATACTTTGTCATATTGATTGCAGCTTGATTGTCATATTTCAACTTTATCGTGCCTTCAATCTTTATTCTCAGTTCAATCAATACTTGTTTGATCCAAATACATTCACAAATAGTATATGCTAATGCTCTCAGTTCAAATTCCGCACTTCTTCTGGAAACAACAGATTGTTTCTTGCTCCTATATGTCACTAGGTTTCCCCACACAAATGAATAATATCCTATGGTCGATCGACTGTCAACCATGCTTCCTATGCAATTTGCATCAGAATAAAGGATCAATTTCCTATTTTCATTTTTCTTAAATAATAGTCCATTTTCAAGAGTGTTCTTAATATATCTCAATATTTGATATATTACCTCCATGTGCCACTACATAGGATTACTTATATATTGACTCATCATGCTCATAGTAAATCCAATATATGGATGGGTGTGGGAGAGCTATATAAGCTTTCCTATCAGACATTCATATCTTCTTTTATCTATTGGAACCCCCTCCTTTTCTATCCCAATTTTTTTCTTAGGATCCATAGTTGTACTGGCTAGTATGCATCCCAACAGGCCAGTCTCCTTCATTAGGTCTAAGGTATACTTGCGTTGGGAAACAAATATACCTTTACTTGATCAAGCTACATCCATTCCAAGGAAATATTTAAGTGATCCTAGATATTTAACTTCAAACTCCTTAGACAGAGCCTGTTTGATCTTCATTATTTCATCTATATCATTTGCAATAAGGATGATGTCATCCACATATACAATCAATATTGCTACATTGTTTCTTTCTGACTGTTTCACAAACATGTAATCTGCCTGTCATTGTCTAAAATCATGGCCTTTTACATACTTTGAGAATTTTCCAAACCATAATCTAGGAGACTGCTTTAATTCAAGTTCTCATTCAAGAATGCATTCTTAGTATCTAGTTAATGTAGGAGCCAATCAAAATTTCTTGTTAAGAAAAGAAGAATCCTGATGTTGTTGAGTTTTACAACAGGAGCAAAAGTTTTCTAATAGTCTATTCCATAAGAGTGAGTGAATCCTCTTGCAACCAACCAAACTTTTAGTCTCTCAACACTACCATCATCCTTATGATTTATGGTGAACACCCATTTGAAGGTCACAACTGCTTTTCTGGTGGGAGATTCATAATTACCCATGTTTGATTTTTCTTCAAGGCCATAATTTCTTCTTTAATAGCTAGTCTCTATCATGGGTGATTCAAGCTTCCTGAATATTGATTGGAATCTGCACATCATCAAACTTGGAAAGAAAGTTTGATAAATGTCTAATAATCTTCTATAGGAGAGAAAGTTTTTGATTGGATGCTTGGTGCATGATTCTTTCTAGTCATTTGATGACTATCTCTTTTGAACTTCCTCATTTTTCTCCTATGTATGAATCTCTATAGTTGTTGAATCCATTAAAGGGTATTTGATAGGTGCAAAATGTGTCTCACTACTCTGCATATGTTGATTTTTCTTTCTTTTTTTGAGTATATATATTGTTGTTTCTTAATTGCTGCTCTTTGTAGGGATTGATTAGGACTTATTGGTGGAGGTACTAGGTCTGCAGGTGAAGGTTGAGACATAGAAGATATATCTTGGAAAATCCTCGTGGTTTGGATTTCTTGTTATATTTGTTTATTTTAATTGGACTATGTTTGGTTGTATAATAAGGAATTTGACTCCCAAGTTTGAAATTCTCCTTCACTCTCCTACTGAATTTCAGAACCAGTGAAGTATGGGTTGTTTTAAAAAAAAAGTTACATCCATGATATCAAATACCTTCTTAAAAGTAGGGCAAAAGCATTTGTCGGGAATAGCCAATAAAGACGCATTTTTTTTTTAACTTGGGTCAAATTTGCTCATATCGTGTGAATAGATATAAATAAAGGCAGAGCATCCATAAACTTTAAGTGGAAGATTTGATGATATGAACTTAGCATGAGGATAGGCTTTAAGTAGAGTTTATCTAGATGTTTCAAATTGTAGTACCCGAATATGTAACCTATTTATTAGGTATGCAGCAGTAAGAATGACTTTCCCCCATAAATATTTTGGTACTTTTGTGGATAGCATAATAGATCTGACAACTTCTAGGAGTTACATATGTTTCCTCTCAGCTACCTCATTTTATTGATGTGCATACCTACATGAACTCACTTGGATTATCTCTTGGCTTGATATTATTTATGTATCAAATTGATTTTGAAGCATCAGTTGAAATGATTTGAATATCCTTTCAACTTTAGAATTTTTCTTCATTAAATAAACTCAAGTGAGTCTAGTATGATCATCAACAAATATCACAAACTAGCTTGCACTGCTTATTTTTTTAACCTTTGAGGATCCCTAAAAGTCACTATGGATTAAGCAAAGGGTTTAGAAGGTTGGTATGGAACAATTGGGTTAGATGATTTGATATGTTTAGTCAATTTGCAAGTTTCACATTTGAACAATTATTAATAAATAAATAAGGAAAAAGTTTTTCAAGAATCAAGATAACATGAACTTTCGACCTAACGTATAATGTAATATGACAATCTCTCTATCTTGACTAACTCTAGAATGACTCTCAACTAACTGACTCACAATAGGATGATTCTTAGCAACAATTAAGTATTTGGGTGTCTTGATGTAGTATAACCAAGAACACATCTCAGCATTGCCAGTCTTGATGTAGTTCTTCAGATTATTGGTTTGTGATGTTGTTAAGAAGCAACCTCAGTATCTTTAAATGCTCCTTGGTGAAAGGAATGTCTTCAGCTTTGATGGATTGATCTTGCGTGGTGTTGATAGAGTTCGCCTTGCTTTCTTGTGTTGATTTGTTTGCCTTCCAATCAGTTGATTTTTCATGAATTTTCCAACATGTCTCATTTGTATGTCCTGGTTTGGCATAGTGCTCACACCATAGTCTTCCTCCCTTCTTTGATGTTGATTTTCAACATGTGAGGGATTTCGATAATTTGGACAGTAAGAGCATTTCATTCTTCAACCTTTGGAGATCCTTGTAGGCCTCCTAATATGACTTTTCTTCTGCTCTCTTCCTTTCGAACTTTAGAAAAGGCCTCATGGAGATTTAGAAGAGGTTTGGTTCCCATGATCCGTCCTTTAACGCCATCCAAGTTCTTGTTCAAACTCATCAAGAATTTGAATATTCTTTTGTTCTCAACAATTTTCCAGTGGCGTTTGTGATCTTCCAGGAATTTTCATTGATATTGTTCAAATAATATCTAATTGTTGCCAATAATGGATTAGAGTATTAAAATATTGAGTTATTGTTAGGTCCATTTGTTGACAATGGTGAATGATGGTTTCAATTGCGAATAGCTCGACAATGGCCTCCCATATTTCTTGGGCCATCTCTTAAAGAAGAAAGTTCACACCGATTTCTACATTCATGGAGTTGATGAGCCAATAAATGATATGATGATTCACCGCTTTCCATTTTCTATAGAGAGGATCGGTTTGCGGTGGTATAGAGGCTTCACCAGTGAGATAGTTCTCTTTCCCTCTTTCGCAAATAAACATTCTCGCTGATTGAGATCATTGTAAAAAAAAATTCCCATTAAATATGTGGTTTATGATGAGAGAAGGAAGAGGATAAGAGTTCTATGCAGACCAAAGTTTTCGATGTTTAAACCGATAATATTTGGGTAGAAGGATGGGATATCACTATCCATGGACATGGTTGGGTTTCCTCGGTTGAAAGAGAAGATGAGTTTTGTGCAAGGGCTACCAGTGCTTGAAGAGAGGCTATGAGCAGGATGATAAAGAGTTACTGTCGTTTGAAGGTTGGAAGAAAGGAAGGTTTGTGGCTGGCACTCAATTAAGGCTTAGGATTTTCCTAAGCTCTGATACCATGGAGAAATTGTTTAGGGGAAATTAAATTCAAATTTTATTCCTTGGAATATATATATATAGACACACACACACACACACACACACACTATAGGTGAATAAACAGAAAAAGAAAGATATTTAATCTAATTAATTATAATAAACAGAAGAGGAAAACCATTTAATCTAATTAATTCTAATAATTATATCCCGCGGATCTTGGAATCAATCATACGAAGCTTGGTGTTAGAAGAGGAAATTTTCAACTGCAACACACGAATTGTTAATTTGTTAAAGCTGTGGGCCCCCTTCGTGTCGAATGATTCAATAAGGTGGAGCCTCTTGGTCGAAACATGGGTAGATCGGTGAGCATTGTCGATCAGGTTTGGTGTGTCGAAGCAGCGGAAACAAAAACAAGATCAAGAACCTCGCAGAGACAAGTTAGTCACTGAGCTCGGGATCAAACGGGTGGCTCGTGCGAAGTCGCGGATTGGAGCACGCATGGGTGCTCAGGGATCACGGGCGATCCGGAGTATGCTCGAAGTTGGAGCGCAGGCGTGCTTTGTAGAAGCAAGCGCGTGGTCTGAAAGCTCGCGGGAGCTGAGAGCAGGCAATGCATAAAGCACGGGGGTGCGGATCATGGGAGGAACAATAATGGGTGTAGACATGCTTGGGTCAGAATGCACGGGAGCGCAAGCTGGAGCTATGGATCGAAACACAATGTAGGCCAGGCATGAGAAGCATTGGGCTCGGCTCGACAGGTTTGCTCATGGAGCTTGTACATGGAGCAAGAAAGCGCATATTCTTACGAACATGTGATTCTTTGATATTCATTGTAAAACATGGATCAATGTGGAGATTATTATGAATTGATCATATTTTAGGTCATTTTATTCTTGCATGACATCACACTAATGTTAAAGCTTATACATAAGTATTGTAAGTTGTTGTAATTAGGACCCCTATAAACTGGAGGCCCATGAAAAAAGGAATACATAATTCTTGCATTCCAACACTCAGTCTATTGAGTTTGAATGGGCTTACAAGCCGATTAATTTTCTTAAATTCTTCAGAATTTAACTTCCTATGAAATCAAGGAGATAAAGAAGAATATTTGAAGCTATCATAGCTATAGGTGCAAGCTAGTTAAGTCGAGCTCAATTTAGGGCTAACTCGAGTTCGAATTGGAGAATGCAACAACAGGACTAGTTCTGGGAGCTCGATAGAAAAGGCAACAACATAAGCTTGTTGGAGAAGGTAGCGATTGGACATATATCAAGAGCTTGCCAGAGAACACAACAACAAAACCTATGGCAATAGCTCACAAGAGAACGAAGTGCCAGATTGCTAGAGAATGCAGTGATGGGACATGTTGCATTTGAAGAACATTGAGTGAAACTTTGACTCAACAAGCCCTAAATCTAATGGCGAGTATTAATCAAGCCAGTTCTCGAGCTAACAAGCTAAATCGGTCGAGCTAAAACTCAATATTATGTATTCTTCAAGCTGTAGTTTGAGATTGAGCTTGGCGAGGAAAGAGAGGGAACTATGATTTTGGGAATTGTGCCTTGCTTCAGATTGATATAGAGATTGATACTTTGGCAGCTGCCATTCCGAGTGTCAGCCAATTTTTTCAAAGCTAAAAAAGCATTACCAACTATTATTCTCATTGATTTCTGGAATAGTACGCTCGCATCATCTTTCCGAGTCCTTCCTATTCTTTTTTTTTTTGGGAAATTTTGGGGCTTAGCCCGTATATTGATCAAAAGAACAGGTTACAAAAAAACATCCAACTCAAAAGATATACAAGTAAACTATGAGCTGAAAACAAAAAATTACAATCCCAGAACGACAAAATAAAGATGTCACCAACAAGGCTCAGAATAAACGGACTGGGAGAAGGCAAATAAATCACCGAAGCCACTCAAAGCCTTCAAAAAGTTACCCGGTTGCCATCAATAATCCACAGGAATGTCCAACAAGGTGCAAAAAGCCAGGCCAAGTACTGGAAGAAGCCAAGCAGATAATGAGGCCATCCAGGGTAGTAGGCGACAACCCAGTCCGGCTCATCATTGCCAGGGGACAACCTAATAACCTTTCCAGAATTAGATTTGGCGAGAGAAGCATTGAGGATAGGTGCTGCATAAATTTTCAAAATTCTTCCAAAATCTGACCTTGGAAACAATGGCAGAGATGCTACGGTAATAGATGGTGATAGGAGAGCAAAGTTTCCTCGAAAATCTCCTATCATTGCGTTCTCGCCAAATGAAGTAAAGCAAACAACAAACAACAAAATAACAAAAATTCTTTTCTTGTGAATTAAGCCCTTGATCTCCCTCAAAAAATTCCAGAAGCTGCATCAAATTAGGCCTTAAAAGGAATGTCTGCGTGCTAGGTAACAGCATTTGTAAAATCTGATTCGAAAAATCACATTAGAAGAAAAGATGATTTATGCTTTCATGTTCAGCATTGCATAACGGACAAATAAGGGGAATGAAAATGTTCCGGGTGGCCAGAACCTCCACCGATTTAAGCCCCCTCATTACAGCTAACCAAGCATAAGCCGAATACCTTAAAGCCGCTCTTTTATGCCAAATGAACTTATACCAGCTAACTTTGGTAAGATTAGAATAGTAAACCATTTTAAAGGTTTTGAAGCAAGGCACGCCCTCCCCCAGCCAAGTGATACTACTGGGACCATCAGAAACAAGAATAGCCAAAATAGCGTGGGACATCTGAGGGGAAATTACCTCCGTGAAATTCCAACATCCCTCTAAAATAAACTCGTTAACACTCATAAATCCAACAGGACTATGAGACATTAAGCTAGCAAGAGTTTGATCATTCAACCACGGGTCCCAATACATGGAAAGATTGCAGGAATCCTTAATCACCTGAAACTTAAAAAGATTTTTAATATGATTGGCAAAAGAACAAATTCCTTTCCAAAATTTGGAAGCATTGGCTTTAGGAGGCTTGTAAGGAGAAATATATTTGCATCTTAACCAGGAGAAGAGCAAAGAATTCTAATTATAGAATCTCCAGATGAGATTGCAGCCATGAGCAAAAGAAAGACAGTGAATATCCGGAATTCCCAATCCCCCAAAGCAAGTAGGTATACAGGTTTTATGCCACGCAATTAGGTGAAGTTTTTTCTCAGTGGACGAACCATGATATAAGAACTTAGAGCATAATTTGTCGATTTGCTTACAGCAGCCCTTGGGTAGAATCGCTCCTCTAATCCAGTAAGCTATGGTGTTGGCAATAGTGAATTTCAAATACTGAATTCTACCTGCAAAAGACAAAAACTTAACTTTCCAACCAGCAAGTAGAGTAGAAATCCTACTTAGTAGTGGTTGGAAGTGAGAAGAGGATAATTTCTTGATAGCGATGGGAAGCCCAAGATATTTCAGAGATTCAACCGATAGTGAATAGCCGAGAATGACATTAATATCCGAGGCAAGGTTGGGGTTACCAGAAAGGATGATAGAGCATTTATTTTTATTAATGTAAAGCCCAGCTTGTTCAGCAAAAGTGTTCAGAGTATTGTTAAGAGCATGAGCATTTGAAATGGTAGCCGGGCCAAAAACCAACACATCATCCGCATAGAGAAGATGGTTGAACACAGAATTTCCTCTATTAATTCCCTGAAAGGGTCCCTCATCCAAGGCACAAGAGAAGGCGTCCATGACAATGGCAAACAACAATGGAGACAGAGGGCAACCTTGACGCAACCCTGAGGTAGAGTTGAAAAAACCTTCCAGGACACCATTAACACAAATAGAGAAAGGGACATCCAGGATACAACCTTTGATCCAAGAAATGAATTTAGGAGGAAAGCCTTTCACCTCCATCCTATTCAAAAGGAATTCCCTAGAAACCGTATCGAAAGCCTTTTTGATGTCCAATTTAGCACAGAAAAAGTCTTTGCAAGACCCCAAGTTAAATTCTCTAAGAATTTCAGCCGCCAAAATGATGTGATCAGAAGCCAACCTTTTCTGAATAAAGCCCGCTTGACTTTCATTAATAATAAGAGGCATGATACCTTTCATCCTATTAGCCAAAATCTTAGCGATAATTTTATAGAAAGTGTTACAGAGTGAGATAGGTCTAAAATCATTAATGTTGGAGGCATGAGGTTGTTTGGGGATAATGACCAGAGCAGTAGCTTTAGCACAGGTAGGAAGAATCCCGATATCAAAATAATTTTAACAGCCTGACAAATATAGTGCCCAGTGATATTCCAAGAGGTTTTATAAAAATGATAGGTGAAGCCATCCGGCCCAGGGGCGGATGAAGAGGCACCCGCAAAAACAACATCTTTGATCTCATTATCGGACACCGGAACAATGAGGGAGTCAGCAAGATAAGCAGGGATTGAGGGACCAGAAGGAATAAGCCTCATATTACCGAAATGGGAATGCTAGCTATTAAAAAGCCCTTGGAAATGCCTAGTCAAGGCTTGAGCCACAGTACTGGGAGAGTTGAAGTGACCATCTGAAGTCATAATCTCCCTAATGTGATTGATGTTGCCTCTACTCTTAATCCTTGCATATAAAAACCCCAAATCATCATCCCCATGGGATAACCATTTGGCTTTAGCCCGCTGAATAGTCTAGGAAGCCCAAGCCTTTTGGAAATGGGTCAAAGAAGAATTGATGAGCTTGAGAGAATTGTTAAGTGTCATGTCCAACGGGTTGGAGTTAATGAGATCAAGGCAGATTTTCTGATGAGAAATCAACGAGTCAATTTTATCCTTAAGAAAGGAAGAGTTACTCCACTTGTGATTCTTCAGATGCCCTTTTAAACATTTCAATTTATAGTATAAGTTGGCAATAGGGCTAGCAACAGAATGCTTAGCAAAGGCAGAAATAACCATATCCCAATATCCATCCATATTCACCCAGTAGTTTTTGAATAAAAATCTCACACCAGTAACCGTGGGAGCTCCGGATAAAAGAATCAAGGATGAATGGTCAGAGCACATCGGAGCATCAACATAGTAAAAGGAAGTGGGGAAAGCTTCCAACCAAGCCACATTAATCAACATTCTATCCAATTTAACATGAATAGGATCGGCAACCCGCTGATTAAACCAAGTGAAATTTAAACCAGTAGAAGCCAATTCAAGTAGCCCGGTGTCAAAAATCCAGCTATTCCTTTCATTGAGTTGGCTATGTAGTGGTGGCAACCCACCTAATTTTTCTTTGACAGTTCTGAAACAATTGAAATCTCCCATAACAAGCCACGGGGAGGAAATATTAACCGCTAAAGAAGCTAGCTGATTCCACAGAGAAGTTCTATCAGATTGTGTGTTGGCCGCATAAACCACAGACAGGAAAAACTGAGAATCAGATGAGAAAGAGACAATTCCATGAATTAACTGGGAGGAGGTGATGATGGGTCTAAAATTAACACAATTTGCATTCCACTTAAGCCAAATTCTCCCTGGGAAAGAAGCGCAAAGATTGTTACAGCTCATCTCTTGGGGAAAAATATGGTGAGTATGGGCAAACCAGTGGTCGGAATCCGGATTCGTAGAGAGCTTAGCCTCCAAAATACAGAGCATTTCAAGACGATGTGACTTAATCAAATTTTTACAGGCCATAACTTTTTCAGGGCTATTAAAAACCCCGCACATTCCAGCAACCAATGGGCGGAAAGGTCATTTGGACTTTGATGAAGTTTGCGCTTTTTTGGCGCTTTTGGATCTAGGGGGCTTTGAATTTTGAGACTTAGTCTGTTTTTGTCTGTCAGGAGGCTCTTCCAAATTCTGGTAAGAAAAACTTGAAGAGGATTCAGAGGGTTCAACAATGTCAGGAGGATCATCGGCTTGTAGGATAACAAACTTATTCGGTGAAGAGGAGGGTGTGGAAGGTGGATTCTGCATCCAGGGTGGTTTTTGCTGGGTTTTGGTCACAGAAAATTTACCTGAGCTATCTCGGGAATGGGAATGAGCAGGTACAAAAGGAGGCTCAGTAGGGTCAGGCTCATCGTGAGAGAAGGAGTCATTAGCTTCAGTCTGCCCGGAGGGAGAGTTAAGGTTAGGAATGGGTTCTGGTTGAGAGGCAGGATCCATACCATGAGGAGCCATAGTATGAGATGCGTCAACCAGAACAGACACCAAAGGGTTGTCAACAATGGGTAAAACAGGAGAAGTAGGTAATAGAACCGGCACAATAGTGGAGTCAACAGTGGATAGAGCAGGGGGAGTGGATAAGACAGTGGTGCATGGTGGGATTAAAGGAGGCTCAGAAGCCTTGGGAGGCAGGACCGAAGGTAACTTAGGTGGAGGTAATAGTGTATTTTGACGATTTCGACTTTTACTTCTCCCCCGAGATGGAGGAGCAAAAGGAGGTTTGGATTGGGGATTTTTGGGACAGAGGCTAGGAGGGTGAACCAACGATCCACAGCTAGAACAAGGGGTTAGCTTCCAGTCATACACCACCTTGAGTTCCACATCATCACCATCTAGAGAAACAGGAATAACATCCGAAAAACTCGATTTGCTAGATACCAAGACGCACACCCGAGCAAACTTCAGACGAGTTTTACGGGCCGTTAAAGCATCAACCGCCAACGGGTGACCAACAAAGCTAGCGATTTTTGAGATACCGATAGGATTCCAGACCGCGAAAGGTAAATCAACAAACAACAATTTTTATCCATATTGGAATGGCACTAAATTCATCCCTCTTAGGCATGAATTTAGGAGACCATTTTTGAAGAATGAACGGGCGGCCAAAGAAAAACCATGGGCCACCCGACCATGCAGCCTCAAAGTCTTCCACAGAAGTAAATTTGAACAGGAAAAAGCCATTGTTTAAGGATAAAAGTTCAACCGAACCTTTAGGAGCCCAAACCTTGTTGATGGTATTCAAGAGACTCATGTAAGCTGGACGGGGGCCGACCGAGTATCCAACCAGCGACATACCCCAGTCAGGGACTCCACGTGAGAGATCATCCGCCGAAAAAGGAACTTTGGCGGTAGGAGAGAAGAAGGAAAGTGTAAAATCATTTGCCACTGGGTCTTGTTTGGTAAGATTCCCGATGAAGTCGAGGCTGGGAGGAGCGGAGAGCGTAGATGAGCCGGAGCCAGGAAGCGGAGGAAAGTCCGAAGTGTAGGAGGAAGACGCCATCGGATGCACGGAGGGGAGGGGAGGAGGCCCCTCCCCAAACGGAGAAGAAAACGGCGGGGCGAAGCAAAACCCCGCCAAAACCCTAGCAGAGCGAAAGCCTCACCAACCCGGCTTTTTCGTATTTTCCGCATCCACTTGTTCCACAGTCCTTCCTATTCTTTGAACATGAAACTTTTAAGCTCCCAATCAAAGGCATCTCCATCATTTTCCTCAGAATTCTACTGATTACCCTACTGAAAACTTCATTCTCCTGAAATTTTTTATCAAAACGTCTCTCTTGGCCCTTATGAAGCTTTTAAGGCCTCGTTCAGGGCAACTTTCTTATTGTTTTATAAAATAATTTTAAAAAAAAATTGAATTTGAATTTTTTGTACAAAAAAGCTGCTTTATAAGACTATAAGAAAGATATCCCAAATGAAGCTTAAGGTTTTGTTTGGGATTGCTTTTATACTGATTTTTAAAACGGCTTTCTAGTACAAAAATTTCAAATTCAAGAAATTTTTATACTAGAAAGTTATTTTAGATAGCAAGAAGAAATTCATCCCAAACGAAGCCTAAGTCTATCTCTCTTATTGTAAGTTTGACAAATGTACGCATCCCTATCGAAGTCCTCCCTCATCTACTAACAAATCACATGTGTCTTTCACTGCAACCTACTTTAGTTTTAATCAAAACATACAATGCTTTAATTTATGAAATTTTTTTGAGACATTTAGGTCAATTAAAACAAATTTAAACACACACCACATGCATAAGATTCAAACTCAAAACCTTTCAGTTGATAGCTAAAACTCCAACATACCAAAGTGAGATGTGTAAATCTATGTAATTTTATTGTTAAATTAGATTGCTTTCATTTATGCTTATTTCACTAGGAAAAAATGTTTGTAGCTCTTTGTTGGCTCAAGAAAAACGGCACGAGTGCATGAATCTCGATTTGTTTCTATAGGATTTCATTTCTCTTAAGTAAGATCGTAGTTAACCATATTTCCCCTGAGGGTAGTGTTAGGATTTAATTAGATCTGAGGTCCTTACTTCTCATGAGCGCAAGCACTCATAGTTAATTACTCCTCTTACTACTTAAGATAAAACTCTCGATTAAGGATGAATAAATTTTAGGTAATTAGTCTCAATTGTGGAAAAAAATGGAGGTAAACCCGATCAAGATCCCAGGGTTCCGTCATCCCGGGTATACCGTAGTTTCAATCTACCAACACTAACAATCATTGATCGTAGTATCCAGGAAATCTGATTAGCAGCCATGAGTTGCCTCCTCTCAAGGATCCCGAGTTGACTGAAATGATTAAATGTGGGTTTTAATTTTGTTGGGTGTTTTGGGGTTTACATCTATTAGAATACTCAAAAATTAATTTAGTTTGAGATTTATGACTTCATTTAGAAGTAACCCAGGAGTTTGGATTGGAGCGGGTCTTATGACTTCTTTAAGAAGGTAACCCAGTTATTTAGATTTATGTTGGGACTTAAATCTTTCATAGAAAGTAGCCCGGGGATTTGATTTATAATGGGGCTTATTGCTCTATTTACGAGTTGCCCAAAGATTGGTCTTACAACCTAACTCTACAGCAAGACTGTCAAGATGTTTTAATTATTTGCATAGGATTTATGACTTCCCTTAGGGAGTAGCCTAAAAAAGCGGGTTTGATAATTTAATCCCTTAAGTTAAGATACCCATTAATTTTGATTGGAAGGTTGGTTGGAAGATTCAGTGGCTTCCTTAGAATATGCTTAGTTATTTGTAGGAGCATTAGGGTTGTTATACTTTATTTTAAAAGTATCCTTAACACATGAGCCTTACGACTTTACTTAGAAGTGGCCCGTTGACGGGTCTTACTACCTAACCCTATAGGCTAAGATGCCCGTAGGCTTTAATTATTTGGGTAGGATATCCTACGATAAAAATTCCACATGCTTTCAACATAAGAATTAATATCAAAATTATTGTATTTCAAAGCATTATTTAAATATGAATCTTGAGGCTTTTGCCTTAATTTTTCAACAAGAGTTGTCCATGTGATTAGATTGGATAGGGACTTATGGCTTTCATTAGAAAGTAGCCCAAATTAGTGGAACTTACAGCCTCTACCAGAGGTAGCCCGAATATTTTAGTTGGATATGTCTTAGTGCTTTCTTAGAAGTTGCCTAATAATGGGTCTTACGACCTAGCCCTGTAAGCTAAGTGGCCCAAATTATGGGTCTTACAACCAAGCCCTATAGACTAGGATGCCCGAATGAGGGGTATAGGGTTGTATTATCACCTAATTATTTCCCTCAGAGGTCAGACTTACGATTTATATTAGAAGTTGTCAGGGGATGGGTCTTACAACCTATTTCTTATAAACAAGGCTGCCCGGGTGAGAGGTCTAGATTTGTGTTGTCACCTAAACATTTCCCTCAGAGGTCGGAGTTACAACTTCTATTAGAAGTGGCCGGTTGATAAATTTGGGGATTAGGGGTTAGGTCATTTTCACCTAAAGATTTCCTCTAAAGTCGGACTTACGGCTTTCATTGAAAGTTATCGGATAATGAGTCTAATAACCGAATTCTTATAAACAATGATTCCCATGAATTTTGTTTAGATTTGATTGTATGTTTGTTGAGTTGACACCAGTTGTTTGACACTTAGTGTTTTGCTACAATACTTTGCTAGGCTAGTATTTTTACTATAGTACTTGTCTTCTTACTATTTGGTAGCTTATTTTCGGTACATGTATACTAGTAGCATTTTTTTATTTTAGCATTTATTTGAATATTGAATTATTCCAATGTTTAATAAACTTCACTTTTTTATTTGCAGGGATCTCGGACAGGAGAGTTGGAGCCTTGTTGTGGAGAGCCTGCTGAGTGTTTCAATGTTGAGAGTTAAGTTGTTGTTGGAATGTTTGGGAGTTTGAGTTTGAATTGTTATTGGAGAGTTTGACAGTTGTTTGTTTGGAAAGGGTTTGAAGAGTTTTGAGGGCATATTATTATTTTAAGAATTGTTTGTACATGTTTGAGTCTATATATGTCAAAAAGTTAAAAATATTCTTCCCCCTCTCCATTTTGATTTATTGCATTATTTATTAAACAAATAATTCATTTTTGATTAATTAACTTAATTAACCAAAAGTCTTAAATTTTTTTTAAATAACAGCTCTCATATTTTAAAACTCTTAAAATTTTAAAATTATTGTATTTGAAATTTTCAATTAAAAATGTTATCGTATTTTAAAACTTTCAAATTTCAAAATGCTCTTGGGATTTTTCTTTAAAATAATCAATCAATTAATTTCAATTAATTTTGATTAATTATTTTTTTAATTGATTAATCAAAGATTCAAATTTAATTGCTCTATAATTATTCTAAAAAGTTTTGTAATTCTCTCGAAATTTCGGCAACCTCCCGATGTCTCCTCCCCACCGAGGAAAAAATCGGGACGGCATCTACCAAAATTTCTTCCTATCTAGACCCTCAACGTCGTAGGATCTTCGAATTAAAACTACCCCACCATGATCAAAGATCGACTGTGTGAAGTCTTCGAATTTTTTTTTCGGGACTGTTTGGTTGCCTGAAAAATAAATGCAGTGTAAGGTAAATGCAATGTAAAGTAAATGCAATGCATTCTAAATACTTTGAGCTTATTTGGTTGTATGCAAAATAAACGCAGGAGAATTGTTTCTCTTGTTTTGTTAGATATATTCAGAGTAAAGTAAAAGTATTTTTTGTAATAATTTCTTTTAGCATTAAAATAAATATATTTATAAAAGCAGTGTATTTATAATAATTTGTATTATTTGATGTTATAAATTTTTTTTATATATTTAATTTATTTCAACTAATATTTCCATTATTTCACAAGGAAAAAAGTTTTGGGCAAGGATATTATGATCCAACTTGTGATCAGAATAAATTTCAAAAAATTAAATCTGTTTTGATATGAATGTGATATATGACTAAACATTCAAATTTTGTATTTTACTCGACTCAAAATAAATTCAATGACTTTGAAATACATCGTGATTAAATTTTGATTTGAATATTCTGACCAAAATACTTTTAGCCAAAACAACAAAAAAAAACTGAAGCATTCTTAAACAAACATGTGCACTTGCAGCCTGTGCATTAAAACTAGTTCATATAAAAAACTTGTTTAAATTTCATAACCTCCTATCTTTCTTTTGTTTCAAAAATGTAGTTTACCTCCAAAAGCAGCACTAGCTCCAGAAAACAAAAGAAGAGATGGAACCTGTTAATAAAAAATAGGCATCTTGAATACTCATAAGTTAAAATAATGGCTGAGAAATTATATGAAATTTCATAACATAAATCACATAAATCAAAATACATCCACATATGGGGGGAAGAAAGCTAGAGGTTTCAAACTGCATGATTCACTATTTATTTAATTAAGGATTCGTTTGGAGCTACTTTCTTACTGCTTCTTAAAGCATCTTTTTAGTATAAAAATTTTAATTTTTAAACTAGAAAGCTATTTTAAGAAGCAATAAAAAAAACTGTCACAAACGAAGCCTAAATTATATGGACAATCAGATAAAAGCACACACATGACACATTGTGGCACACAAAATGCTAAAATAGGCCATTTGTGGAAATCTCATACATTCATACCAATTTTGGTTAAAAAGCCAAAATTGGAAACTTCAAATAATATGCTAACACTGCAAAATTTTGTCATCAACATGGAAAAATTGAAAAACCTTGCAGTTCAATTTGAGTTCTTCAACAAGAGAGATATTTTTAACATACAACTACATGATATACAACAATTATAAATTAATTTGCAGCACAGTTGAACAAGTCATGAACAAACAGCTCTCAAGATCAAATAATACAATTTCTTGAATTTTAACTTTTATTCAATGCAATGTCATGGTATATACACCGTTAAAAAGAGTTTACAGCAATGAACAACACTCTGCATGTAAACTAAAGTTCTGGGTGACAAGTTATGCTTACAGTTAACTTAGCATCTCTGTTCTAATAAAAGAATTCCCAAAATTGTGAATAGAACTTTGAAATTGTAAATGCAACCCCTTAGTGTTGTCTTTCTTCAACATTACTTTAACATGGACAAAGAAAGATCTGGTTTAATGCACATTATGCTTCAACCACAAAAAAGTCTTGTTCAAAATACAACTACATGATTTACAGCAATTATAAATTAATTTGCAGCACAGTTGAACAAGTCGTGAACAAACAGCTCTCAAGATCAAATAATACAATTTCTTGAATTTTCCCAATATTGCTTTAAGTTTATGTTGGTACTATGATAAGTCTAGCCATATAATGAAAGAACGTGGGAAAAAGAAGCTGTGGTTTTTTTCTATGCAAGATTGAAAATTGAAATAAGAAAATTTTATTCAATTAAAGATCCCACATTTATATGCAACATGCTTTGATATTTATCAGCATTAAACTGCCCTTTGATTTTTCATGATATTCTGTCCTTTGCACAAGAAGCACCGTCATCCATTTCTCTGATAATTTCTTTAGTTGCAGGGCTGCCTCATTCGTGAGATCGAGCCTGTCTACCCGCCGGAGAACCAGACTAAGTTCGCCATGCCTTAATACGTCATTAACTACTCCAAACTTCGAATCTAGAATGTAAGGCTTCGTAAACTATTAATTGATTTATTGTCAAAAACAAGCTTCGTAAACCAAGTGTACGACAATATCGACCATCTCTTCAATTTACCGGACGGCCACTTCTACGCGGTGCTGGATTGCTTCTGCGAGAAGACCTGGAGTAACTCTCAGCAGTACGAGATAGGCTATTGCCAGCAATGCCCCGATTGCCGGCCATGGCCTGTTGCTGAGCTCGGACCTCCTCCGTCTCTGTATTTCAACGCGGGGATGTTCGATATATATCTCAGGGGCGGCGGAAAACAAGTCCGGTGGGATGACGTGAGGTGGAGGATGCTTTTGTCGAAGGAGCCGAAGAAGCTTCTCGTGCAATGAAGCCGAACAGCACGCCGATGATAGGTACGTGAATGAAGGCGTTGCTGACAAAGAGGTTGGAGCGAGAAGGCCGGACTTGAGGGCGACGGAGTGGAGCTGCTCGCCAGAGCGAACTCTCTCCGGAGCTGCTTGCCGGAGCGAAGTCGAACAAGAACGAAGGAGCCGAAGAAGCCTATCGTGCAATGAAGCCGAACAGCAGGACGATGAAGATTTTCTTCCGATGAATTTATAACCCGCTCAATACGAGCGGGTTTCTAATTCTATTATTATTATTATTATATTTATATATATAACATATATAATATATTATAAATATAATATATAACATTAAATAATATATTATTTATAATATAAGAGCGGAATAGAAGAGACGAGAACGAGACATAGAGAAGCTCGATCGGGCATGGAGGAGGGCTCGGTCACGCACTGGTTGGAGCTTGCAGGCGTCGGAGTTCAGAGGAGGCGAATCCAACAGAGGAGTCGAAGAAGCAAGTCGTGCAATCTCCGCACCTACTGTGAATAAGCAAAGACGAACAACAACGAAGCCGAAAAGCGAAGCCGAAAGACGACGGGGAGCCGAAGTCGAACACCAACGAGCGAGCCGAAGTCAAACATCAAGAAGGAACCGGACAAGCGAATCGTGCAATCTCTGCTCTTGCGAAGGCACGAAGTCGGACAACCACAAGGAGCGGAAGAAGCTACTCGTGCGATCTCTACCCTCTGCGAAGCAACAAAATCAAACATAAACGACGAAAGGAGAAGATGAAGGGCAAGCCCTAGACTCCTCTTGTGAAGCAACGAAGTCGAAGGAGCAAATAAGCGAGCGTAAGTGTCTTTTTCTCTTTCTCTAGATTTCTTCCTTTTTATCGCTTTGGATTGTTTGATGGAAGTTACTATACGAAACAATGCTTCATTCGGAACTTTTATTACATCAGTGAACATACGGTTTTAGATCAAAACAGCGCAATACCGAGTTTTTTTAAAAAAACTCGGTACAACTCGGTACTCGGTATTGCGCTTTTTTTGCCTAGATCCGGACGTAGAGGAGCGTACGTTCACTGGATAAAATAAAAATTTGTAAGACGCTTAACTGCTCGGTGTGGGGCCAACTTGGAAGGGATGCATTGCTTCGTTTCTTCATTTCCTAATTTCGTTTCTTCTTTTTTTTATATCAGTCAACAATCTTTTATGAAATATTGTAAACATTGACATCACACTGATAATTGACTTTATATAGACCTTTTGAATTTATTTTGACAGCTTAGAATTGTTATTTTTAATTAAAAATAAAACAAAGTTAAGTTAATATTAATAATAATTATTTTCCACATAGGAGGTAGGAAAATAAGATACCGCTATCATAGTTCGCACAACTATATTTGTTTTAGAAGAAAGTTCCTCAAGCCTTTGTTTGGCTTTGAAAGAATTGAAAGAAAATGGGAATAAAAATGACAAACGAATTTAATTGAAATTATTTTTCTTAGAACTTGGAAGAACACTAGAAATTGCAAGAACGCATGTGAGTAAGAACAATGATCAAACTTTTTTTTTCTCATTCTATACTAAGATTGTGCGAGGAATAGTCAAGGAAGGACATTCTGATGTGTTTTACATCAAATGTAAACAAAATAATTGCATTGACACTTAATTTATGCTAAGATTGGGTATTGCATTTTATAAGTGTATATGTTATAAAAAAAGTTATATAAGAATATTCTAATTTGTTTTATATCAAGATGGACTTCAAAACTTATAAATTTATAATGAGATTAATATAACCTTTAAATATTATATGTAGTATAAATCTAAACCCTAAAGCTAAGAACATAGAAACACATCTTAATGCAAAACATACAACAACAAGAACAACAACATCAACTCTTTGTCCCACGACGTGGGGTCGGCTACATGAATCTTTTTTCATCATTGTATTATGTTAAAAGTTTAAGTTTTGTTTAAATCTAATAAAGAAAGATCATTTCTAATACTTTCTAACCAAGTCTTTTTAGGTCTATCTCTACCTTTTCTTAACATAAGTCAAATCTAATACCTCTACTTTCCTAATCAGGTCATCGAAAGACCACCATTTTATGTGACCAAACCATCTAAGACGACTCGCTCTAATCTTATCTTCCACTAGAGCTACTCCAACCTTTTCACGTATATGCTCATTTCGTATCCTATCTCTAAGGGTAAAGCCACTCATCCACCTAAGCATCCTCATCTCTGCAACACTTAACTTAGTATTATGCTTCTCTTTTAATGGCCAACATCTTAATGAAAAACATTAAAAAAAATTAAATAATAAAAATCTTAATGCAAAACATAACACGATAATTTTACATAATTTCTTGCTATATATATATATAATATACTCATCAATCTTCTTACAAAACTGAACAAACCTTTATACATGTGTGTTTCCCATTAAACTAAACATATGATGCATGTACGATATAGGGTTTATGTTATAAATTTGTTGCAAATTAAAAGTATGATATGCCAACTTTTTGAAAAGCAGAAGAAAAGTGTCATAAAACAAACTAAGGTTTCATTTAAGGTAACTTTATTATTATTTCCTACAACAGTTTTTAGTTCAAAATTTTGTTGAACTAAAAATTTTTTAACTAAAAAGCTATTTTAAAAAAATAGCAAGAAAACTATTCCAAACGAAGCTCGGGTACCACAAAAAAGTGGCAGATACACACCTATTCAGCCATTGAAGAAGCTACAGTTCTATGGCTATAAACAAAAAAAGCCTACCATCCAAAATATAATCCATGCTCTTCCGTCTTTTGACAACTCACAATTACACAACTACTACAATATTCTAAAAGAAAGAAACCTAAAGGGTTTTGTTGAGGGAAACAATAAATGGTTGCAAACTCAAATTCAAGCATGAGACAATCATAATGAATCATGAATTGCACTGATTAATATACATAGGGGAAAGGTCCTCAGAATTAACATGCTACAACCCACTAAGGCTTCATTTGAGACAGTTTTTTTACTGCTTTTTGAAGCAACTTTTTAGTTCAAAAATTTTAATTTTTTAACTAAAAATCTCCTTCAAGAAGCAGTAAAAAAGCCATCCCAAACTAAACTTAAGTGACAAGCTCGCAGGAGAAATTCCCAAAACCAATACATTCATCATGATGAAAGATGATGCATTAGATCTGCTCTCTAAGTAGAAATCAAGCACCATCGTTTTGTCAATGACATCCCCAAGCCTCAAGAAACACAGAAGATATTATGAATCCAAGTAGCCTGACCTTGAAGAAGAAGAAGATTCACCCAGAGAGACAGATGCGAAGGAAGATGCCCATTTCCTAGCACTCTTAGCCCACGCTGGCTGTCGACTACCTAACGCAACCCTCCACTTTTCTCATCCAGGACTTGGGACCTGGCAACGGCATAGAACATGAAGAATATGGTCTTGCCACCTTCATCTCCTAGCACTCTTAGCCCCTTTATCAAAATTTATTTTTTTGTTTGAGAGTCGAAGTTTGTTCCATGCTTTCTTCATGTTAATTACATGAAGAACACGCCAAAGGGGTTCGCTCATTTCACTAAAGCAGCGCAGTTTCATTTGGTGGCGAGCATAGAACATCCGTAAGGTTTTGAGTTGGGAGATGATCTTAAAGACGAAATAAACAAGTGACCTTAAGATAACGAAAAGTATAGAAAATGCTAGATAGGGTTCATTGTTTATGAATTCTCTTGTTGGTATCCTCCATAGCAGGACAACCTTTCTCTTTTCCTTGGCCTGGTCCTCAGAGAAGTATACAACTGGATCTTGGCCTATAACAATGCATCTACATTAATATGTATTCCTAACGAACTTGGAATGGTTAAAAGAAAACCTGACATTTAGCACCAACAACAACATTAAGTTTTTATCCCACTATGTGGGGTAGGCTACATGAATCCTTTTTCTCCATTGTGTCATGTTCTAAGTTAAATTCTAATTTAAATCTAATAAAGAAACGTCATTTCTAATATTTTCTAACCAAGTCTTTTTAGGCCTATATCTACCCTTCTTAACATAAGTCAAATCTAATACTTTCATAACCGGGTCATCAGAAGACCGCCATTTTATGTGACCAGACCATCTAAGGTGACTCTCTCTAATCTTATCTTCCACTGGAGCTATTCCAACCTTTTCACATATATGCTCATTTCTTATCATGTCTCTAAGAGTAAAGTCACTCATCCACCTGAGCATCCTCATCTTTGGAACACTTAACTTAATATTATGCTTCTCTTTTAATGGCCAACATTATGCATCATAAATCATTGCAGGTCAAACCACCATCTTATAGAATTTTCCCTTAAGTTTGGGGGGGACATTTCTATCACACAACAAGGCCTATGCATTCCTTCACTTCAACCATCCAACTTGAATTCTACTAATAATATCCCCATCTATTTCACCATCACTCTGAACAATAGACCCAAGATATCCAAAACGTGTACTCTTCTTAATTACTTGATCACCCAAAATCACAATCCCCCCACTAGAACTATTATTACTAAAATTACATTCCATATATTCACTTTTAGATCTACTCGAAGGAAAACCTTTAGACTCTAAGGTTGAGCTCCATAATTCAAGTTTACTTTCAACTCCCTCTCTATTTTAGCACCATCTTACAAAAATAAAAATAAGATGCCGTACAAATTTAGAAGAAAAAGAACTTCACAAATTCTCTGGCCATTTGACAATGTCCTATTACAGTATAAAACATTAAATGTAAACAAAACTATTGCATTGACACTTGAAAGAGGGAGCCAACCTGTAGTTTCCCTGTAGAACGGAACTAGTGAATCAAGATCTTTTGAGCCGTGATATCTAATTATTGCAGTTCTGTTGGCTAAGAAGATGGATGGAAAACTGTGGATCCCATATCATGAAAAGGCACTGCACGAAAATAGAGGGGAACAGGAAAAAAAATTAACTTTATGTAAGTGAAAGACTTTTAAAATGCATCATTCGATAGATAAAAAGAAAGGCATTCACTGTTCATCCATGTACCTAGGCAAAGCAGAACTCTCTTCAACTGTTAAATGCCTTATTTTTGGAAAAATGGAGCTCAGTGCATCAAAAATGGGTTGAATATTCTGCGAGAATGGACACCATGATGCACAAAAGAGAACAGAATTAAATCTACCATGCTCAACAGGAACCAATTCTTTATCAAGAGTATCACTATTAGCCTGTAATTGTCACGCAATATGTTAATATGCAGCATAAATAAAAAAGATATGAACTTCCTTTTTATGTTGTAAGGCATGTGAACTAGTTCAGGGTGGACTCCATTTTCAGTAAAAAGATCAAATATAGCTATCACAGCCTACGGGCAGCCTTTGTAAAATGCTCGGCCAACAGTGAAAAAACAATCAAAGATTACTATCAACGAACAAAATAATCAAAATTATGATGATGAATATATGATAGCAAGCAAAATACTAGAATAAAAAAGCAAATAAAGAGCATGGCCAAGCCATTGTTAAACACATTCTGTGAAGCAGCTAAAAGTAATATTCGAAACTCCAACCCATCAGAGAATTGAGGACTATATACAGTCTACTTTGAAACATCAGGTAGATGTTTTCAACCTAAATTAGTAGATGAAATCATCAGGATAATGTTGTTCTCCAGCTACACGGTTAGAAAGGAAACGTTGTAATGTATAGCTGTTAGTTGTAATGCATTTAAACCTTAAATGATCATGTATTTCTTGTATTTAGTTCCTTCTAGATTTTGAATGAAGCCTTTTTTGAATTCAAACACACCATTACTATATCATCATGTTAAACATCACATAACTCTTATTCATAATAATAGAAAGCTTATAAATGTGAATGCCCTCATAAAAATCACGCAAACTTTACAAATGATATAAAAGTAATGAAGATAGTACAAAACTAATATGCATCATAAGGAATACTAACAGTATCCAATAGCTCATTTATAGAAATAGAGAGATTAAAGAAATTAATAGCAGACAAACCGCACAAATATGATATTTCTATGTAGACAAACAACCTTCTCGGGAAAAAAAAAGTATTGATTCAATTTCAACAACATCATATAAGATTAAAATTGTAGTTGCAGATCATATTTTGCATCTAGTACCTCTACAAAAGAATATTCACAAACAACAATATCTTCAATAATATATCCAATAACACATGATTCTTGTGTTGGTTATTATTCGGCATGCTTAAGAGGAGATGGAACTGATTTTTTTAGGAATATGAATGTTAGACCGGTCCAAGGAGGACCGGTCCAGCCGGCCCAGCCTCTTGGGCCGGCTCATCTCGTTTACTCCAGGAGGAGCCGGCGGAAACAAGCAGAGGAGAAGGGGTGGGGGGGTCCACTTGAAATTTGAGTTGATTCTTGGAGCCAAAAGGAGGGGAAACAAGGGTAATTAGGTCCTTTTGTATTAGATTTGAATTGTATGCATTAAGTAGGGAGAAAAGAGGGGAATTAGGGTTATGTCATGCTTGGTGAGAGTTTCTTTTGTCTTCTTGGATAGTGAGGGCTCTAGATCGAAATCTAGATATTGGGAGAGTGCGATCCTCCTCTCGAATAGAGGATCCTTGTATCTTTGCTATTTGTTGCATCTACTAGAAAAATACAAGTCTTTTCTCCATAACTTCTACAATTTTTCCCTATTTTTCTACTGTTTTTGGCTGTTTTTCTGCTGTGGACAGCAGTTTTCCCTTGGATCTACTTGGTTTTGGTGAGAAACACTTGGAAATCCAAGTGTTTCCTATCAATGAATCACAAGTGTGAGTCATAATGGAATGCTCTAAGATAATTCTGAACCTAGATAAAGCCTTGAGTATTATTTTTGACGACTTGTAGCTTAATTCTTCTCTAATTTTTGCTCGAGTTTCTTAGTGAAACTAATAATGGTAACATATTATCCCAAAGCCAACTAATATTTATCAACAAGACCCTTAAAGAGCATAATGTTCAAACAGTGTATGCTTATCTTGTTTACAATCTTTAAATTAATCATATAGTAAATTTTTACATTCGGTAAATAATAAATAATGGTATATAAGTATAATATATTTCATATCAGACCATCATGACTTAGTAGCAAAACTTCTCCAAACTAATTGAATATATCTCAATAATTTTGATTTGGCATATTCAACTCTTTGGAAAACAGACGTGTTGTATTCTTAAAAAAAAAAAATCCAAATTATCAATCCAATTTACAAGTCTTTTAGAACTATAGTTTAA
Organism: Dendrobium catenatum; assembly: GCF_001605985.2. Taxonomy (NCBI): domain Eukaryota; kingdom Viridiplantae; phylum Streptophyta; class Magnoliopsida; order Asparagales; family Orchidaceae; genus Dendrobium; species Dendrobium catenatum. Next base: position 530,946 of record NW_021320035.1, on the reverse strand, counting down.
AAAACTTTGCTTAAAATTGCATCTTTGGTTATTTTTTAATTGACACAATTAAATGTCCAAGTTGAAGTTAGCATGATAATGTAATCATAAGCTCTAATAATAATTTTGAAGTAGGACAATTTAGGGTTTAGAGCTCCTAATGTAATAGGAATGATGCAATGAATAATATAGATCATGCAAGAAAAAATAAAATTCATAGCTTAAAGATCACTAATTACTCAAAAGCTTACTTCCTTTAGACACAAATCAAAAGATACGAGAATGAAAACTAAAACAATAATTAAATGATCAAATAAATCCAAAGAAATCAACAAGAAATTAATATCACATAAAATTAACAAAAAATTACATTGTTTCCATCATAACTAGAATCCTAGTTGTATCAAATTTGAAAAAAAAAATCAAGAACAATAACAATATATTTAGAAGAACTTGGGAAAACGAATGGTTTTTGCTCAAAGAAGAATATTTCATGCCTTACGTCAATACAAGGGGATGAACTCAAAAGTAATCACACTTATACCACATTGAAGGCGTCACATATCCAATATGCACACACAAGATTTAAAATTGATACAAGAAACTTTACCAAATCAATGTTAACTAATTACATGTCTTAAAATTCCTATTTATAGGCATCTCATTCTAGGTTGATATCCTTAGAATTGAAAACCCAAAATATCAGTGGCGAATATCTCGTCTAAACAACAATATACCTCTACTATATTTGAAGTCACGTAGCTCAAATGCATGCAACAGTCTCAAACTCTAGTGTTTGTAATGAATAAAAGTCAAGTAACTCAAAAAACTTCATCACCCGTAAAACACAAATTTCCACACAAAAAATTGAAAAGCCTATTCCAGGATAACTATGCACATTTCAATCCGACCAACTGAAAGGAGCAATGAACAATACCCTAGCCAACATTAGCTACATTCTTGCATCATCAGTTCCATCCAATTATACATCTAGGAAATAACATATTTATCAATGCCAAGTTTCATGATGAAATCAAGAATTGATTTTAAGAACAAAGTTGAATTCAAAGCTATGAAAATTTATCCTACGATTTCAACTACTGGGTTCAAAAACGAGTTACAACTATAAATTTCAAAACTAAAAATACGTCCACAATCAGAGCTTCAGGATGTTGATCCGGATGCTTATTTCAAAGCATTAAAATCCCTTGGATTCAAATCTCCAATCAAGCCTTCCATCTACAAAAACAGTCAATGAATCAACGACCATGTCCTAGCTTATTGAGTCGTCAGTTAGATGTTCTTATCCAGATCGATTAGTATGATGGAATGGGTATATGAACTACAAATAGGATGAAGGAGATGAACCAAAAAACCAAAATCTTGGATTCAATCAGTACATAGTTATTTATCATTAAATGTGCGTACTGGAGAAATCTTAATATCTCAGCAAATCTCAAAGTACATAAAAGTTAAGGGTAAAAGCCAATTAAGTTTTAGTTCATTCCAGTCAGATACATATAGATTATTTGGTTTCAAGTTCCATGATCAGAATCAATATCTGAATTTTCAAGTAGCACGTATCCTGTAAAGAGTAGGATTTGTCTCAATTCCAAATTATTCGAATTTCCTAACGTATTTGAACTATTAGATTCAAGAAACGTATATAAATGAAAATTTAAAGACTAAAAATGGGAGCATAATCTGAGGTTGGCGGAGTTGGATTTTAGCTCTCCCATTTGACCATTAAAATATTAAATTCCCTGGGGTCCAAAACTCCAAGCCAACTTTTAACCACCAAAGGGTTGAAAAATTGGAGAACAGGTTCCTTAGCTAATTTGAGTCATCAGGTAGATGTCGGTCTCAATCTATTGCAATTGTAGATGAAATCATCAGGTAGATAATGTCCTCCATTTCTGAAGAAGGAACAACTTCCCCCCAAAACACAACAAAAAAACAAAATCTTGGATTCAATAATAAATAGTATATAGTTATTCAAAATGAATTAAGAAACCTTACATCCCATGAAAGATCAAATGAGAAACTTGTAAATTCAGTAAAAGAATCAAGATCCGCTTTTTCAAAAAGCAAGTATTGATGCGGACATCTGCATGAAGATTTGGCGCATCTATCACAGGCGGCGTCGTAAATCAACGGCTATAATTTAATTTGTCATTTATGAGTTATTTTATGAATTTTTGCTCTTGTTTTATGTTATTTCCTGTTTTACCCCTAGGTCAGTTTATGTGAGTGTTGTGGCCCAAGGGGCATTATTGTAATTTTAGATTTTTCTCATATTGTGGCCTATATATAAGACCTTAAGCTATTGTAACGAGGAGGAATTATTGATATGAAAAATTGTTTTCCACACTTGTGTTCTTCTTGTGAGAGAGCGTTAGTGAGATTCCTATGAGAGGAATCGAAGTCTTCACCTGCCGCAGGATAGGTCCGGGCTCGTGAATTGAAGTCCCTAGGAGAAGGGCAAAGCATCACCCGTCAGTCTACGGAAGAGTCCAAAGGCTCGCGGTCTTTATCATGTATTTTTCATTTAATTTCTCTCTTTCGTTTTTATCTTCGATCTTCTATTTTGGTTTTTGTTTTCTTGGTTTCGTCTTTGTATTCCTTGTCGTATTGCTCCTCGTAGTCATCTTTTCCTCCTCCCCCAAATTCACGGCCAAACACCCCTTTGGATGCCGCCAGCCCAATCTCTAGCCGCCGGCCACCATCCACCACCTCATCCCAATTGAAATCCTTGCCTAATTTGGGTGGACATATTGTGGGATGATTTTAAATTCAAACTCATGTATTTTGAAATTCGAAATCTTTCCTAATTTATCAATCTATTTTAGGAAAGTCTTTAAAATTCAATCAATTCAATTTATGATTGATTGGGATTTTAATTTTTCTTTCCTAATTTACAACTCCCAAATTAACAAGCAATAAATAATTGAGTCAATCCCCCACAACCTCATTACTGCTGCCGTCCATCACTCTTGGGCTTGGATTAGGAAACTCTTCCTAATTTCTGAGAACTTTGATTGACCAAAATTTCCAAAGGCTAAAGCCATTCATAACTTTCCAAAACTGAGAGTGAAGTTAGGAGTTAATTCTCTAATTTAACTTTTCAATCCCGTAACTCCCTCCTGGCTGTAATTCCCTCCCCCCAAATCTTTCCACTCCCAAATCAATTCTCTGATTCTGGAAATAGAAAATCTATCTTCAGATTTTCTATTTTTCCCACATTCTCCTGCTGAAAATTTTCTCAGGTTTTGAATATGAAAACCTGAAGAAAATCCTTGCTTGGAAACAATTCAGAATTTTCCTTAATCTCAGCCTAGCCGAGATTTCCTTTCACCCCTTGGCACTAATTTATTTCCTAAATCTCGATAGTGGATTTAGGAAATAAGAGCCCAATCCACCTCCTTATCCCACCGGCTCCTTTCTCCCTATTGCTGTGCTGTTGAAAATTCTCCACAAGTGCAGCCCATCACGTTGGAAAGATTGTCCAACCCTATTAGGGAATATTGGAAAGATCCTCCTTACCGCCACCCTCTAATTGAATTCTCCCAAAATCTGTCCACGGGATATTGCCTTTTCTCTGCTGCTGGATTGCTCAAGTTCTACATCAGTTTTCTCTACAAATTAATTCCAACATCTGGCCACAATCAGCCGCCTCCTCCTTAATGGTGTTGCTTGATTTTGTGAGACATTTGGAGTTTGTCCATCTTCCATAGCAAAGCGGTATCCGTTCTACATCAGGTATCCAAGAAGGAATATGCATCAAGTTCTTAATTACAACCTATAAGAAGTCCAAATTATCTATAGTTTCAAAACTTAAGGTTTGCTTCGACAGCTTTTTTAGCCGCACTGGAATTTGGTTACTATTTTATTGTTGCTTCTCAGAAATTTCTCTTGTGGGAAGCAGCTTTTTACAATCAAATATGCTATAATGTGGTAACTATAAGACAACTATTGTCTAACATTCAAAGAAGAAAATATTTATGATATCCACATCACAGCAATTTAAAAAAAATATATATATGATTTATTTTCACAACATCATGACAATAACCTTTATAAAAAAAGTTATTTTTGTTCACATCATCTTTATAAAAAGTTGTGGCAGCCCCAAACAGGACCCTTAATGAGTTCAAAATCCTAGCTCTGTTGAGTAAGAAAAAGCTGCACATTTTTAACTATTGAAATCATTTCATTCAACCCAGGAATCAAACAAAAAACCATATTTCAGCTAATGAGGTAACAATAGCAGACGGTCAAATTTTCATAATAAATTTGACATCGAATTAAAATAGGAAATTCAAGGGAATATTAAATGTCCGCAATCAAGCTTGCTCGGTTCTCTTTACAAGCCTAAACTTAAAAGGGAATATTTAATTTTTCTGTACTATTTTTAAAATATAAAAACTATAATAATGTGTCCAACCGATGTCCGTGTCCTATATTTTCAATAATTGACGTGTCCCGTGTCCGTGTATGTGCATCATAGGTGAGGAGCCTTTTCCTACTTAGTCCATAACTTCAGGAATGCACTGAAAACTGTTGCTCTACATATCTTTCGTAATATTTTGTTGTGATCAGATAAAAATTGCTTCTTCAAATGTTTTTTCCGTCACTACAGTTCTCACCTCAATTGGAGTTTTTTCTTTTAACTTTTGAATGTCTGAAGTTTTTACATGTATTTGAACCTTGATATTGATGGGGACATCAATACGAGGTTTCGACGTGTCTATTAGAGACGACACAGGAGATCGATGGCCATGATGGAGAGTCTTTACTTTTGATGCATTTTATGTATTAGTCATTTTAATTTTCAATTTTCGTTTTTGTCCTTATGGGTAGTTGGTCACTATTATAGCCCCAGGGGCATTCTTGTCTTTTGTTTTTATTTGTCATTATGAAGCCTATATATATGGCCACTCTCTTATGTATTAGATGATGAATGTTTAATGAAATTTTACTTGTTTCTTCTTCTTATTGCATGAGAGCTAGAGAGAATGGAGAGAGCTCAAAGTGAGCAATTGCAAGGTCCACTAGTCGTTGGAAGAGTCCGCGGCTCGTGGTTTTCTCCTTTATCGTCATCTTCTCCACCTCTTCCCTCACTCCCACCCGCCGGCCTCCATAACCCCGTCGCCGTCCAAGGCCACCACCAAGCTCACCACATAATTCCCTCCTTCCCCATGCCCACCGTCCACTAGCTCCACCACCTAACTCCATCCACCATCCAAGG
>NW_021320035.1:468268-525619 GCF_001605985.2 Dendrobium catenatum | reverse complement strand
TTTTAAACCTGAATTAATTTCAGGTTTTAAGTGAATTTGAGGGAAGATCCAATTTGAATTAAGTTCAAATTTCAAATTGAGGTCAAAGGGGAGTCAATGGGCAATTAATGGGGAGCCATCATGGGTGGCGGCGGCATAGAGAAAGAGGGAGTGATTGGGAGATTTAGGGCAGTTTCCAAGAGGGATTGTGGATTAGGCAGTTATTTTATGAAATCCAATTTTATTTGAAGTTTAATTGATGTCATGAATACTTCCTAAATGGGAATTCCAAATTGGGAAAGATTTGAAATTCAAATTGAATTTCAATTGATTCAAATCTTCCCTCTCATGCCTAACTAAATCTTGAGGGTATTATGATGATTGCAATTCATCATCACAATGGGAAAAGGGGTTGGAGGGGCCGGCGGCGTAAAAACCCTATTCCTCTCTTGGTCTAAACCTATTTCTTCTCCCTCTAGTCGACCCCCCCTTCCCTCTTTCCCTTCTCCACTTTGGCCGCCCCTCTCCTTGCTCCCCCTTGGGAATTTTGAAGCCAAAGAAGAAGACGACGTCCTCACATCTCCTCTTCAATGTCGAATGGCCGATCTCGAGATTGATCACGGGTTCGCTTACAACGATCGTGGGGAGATTGACATTCTTCTCTCTCCCTTCTACGACCCCGATTGGGAATACGACGAGACGGCGGGAAGATACGTCAAGCGCATCCTCTATTGCTTGGCACATACAATCGATCTTCAAAAGCCTAAGACGCCTTGGCTTCTCTTTGGGAGATCTACACCTTCCCCGTTCGCGGCTACCTCTCCTCCACCGTCGACCTTTCCGCGGATTAAGACTATTGGCGTTGCGACCATCCTCGTGGCATCGTTGTGTGTGCTAAAGACCTTCTATGCTAAGTCATACTTTGAGTGTGAGTGAGCATGGTAACTCATAATGAACTTTCTAAATATTAACCGTGGGATTGTATTACAACATATTTGTTTTCTGTGATAATTTTGGATCTATCTTAACTTGGCTTAAACTTCTGATTTGTAACTGTTTACTACAATAAGATTGATGATTGAAAGTTCTCTAATCTAATCTTACGAAACTTTAATCTTAAGTAGCAAGCTTTGTAATCCTTTAAAATATTTCCGTGCAATTCTTGTTGGTATCACATCAGATACTTTTGATGAGGAAGATACGTTTATTGTATTTAATTAGATAGCTATTTCTTTTCTTCTTCTTTTTTTTTTGAATAATTTGATCTTTTACTTGTAAATTTCTAGTTTAATATATTAGAGTTACCACTTCCACCTTTTCAAAAATAAGGACAATAATATCATCCCCAAGACTCTACGGAGAGGTAATGTTCACAACAATAATTCTATTTCTGTTATCCTGCTCGCAAAGGTACTCTTCTAAATTTCTAATTGAAAGTAAATAAACAAAAATAAGCATCCCTACAAAAATGGATTCTGAAAATGTCATAAGAAACCATTATAAAGCCCAAAAACTATTCCTATCCCTGGATGCTAGGTTCACAAATCACCTAAGCAGTAGAAAAGAGTAATCTTGCAGCTTCACTTTCTATCCAAAAACTCAAAAAGGAAACTGAATCAAACATCCTCATCTCCCATCATATTAATTAACAAAGATCATAATCAAAATCTAAGGAACAAGCCTGACAAGCCAAAAGGACAAACTTCCTGTATGAAGTTCACCCAATAGTTTTAATAATTATATATACTATAGCAGCAACAATAAACAAAAAGCTGTCCATATTCCACGAAATCGTATGATAGCAACAATAAACAAAAACAGAACAAAGCACAAATCACATAATAACCTCGCCTATTCTAAACGACGACAAATCAAACCCTAACTAGAGGAAAAAACTTAGCCAGCAGAAAGTTTCATTTTACTAAAGCTTTTTGCAACGAATAAAATAAAAACCTAATTCTGCAGTAACCCGCGACCTGTCAACATTAGCAACAAAAGAAAACACCAAAACGACCAAAAAAAAAAAGCACAGAATCCCCAAAAAATAATGCGGCCTTCGCACAGACATTGGAAAAAGGAAATGGATCAGGTACAAGGAGTCGCACCTTCTCCGGCAAAGAACGCTCGATCCGTAGAGGGCACTGCAATCTGAGGGAATCCGCGATGCCGCCGAGGGCCTGTGAAGGACAGAAAGGCGGCAAAGCCGATGATCCGCAATGCTGCACCGAAAATAAGCAAGTAAGAGGGACGACGTAGAAAAGAGGCCAACGAGACACCGACATGGACGACTATAGAAAATATCTAATTATCTATGCCGGTAAGAGGAGGAAATCAAACGGAATTTTTCAGGCTGGCTTCCCTCGGCCTTGCTCCTTTATTCCTTCTGTTATCTTTTAATTTCCCCATTATGAAGGATCACCCGTCACCATCGACAGAGCTACATGTAACTAGTATAGATGCTCCGCGTAAGTGATGCGTGAGTAGGAGTCGGGTCTAGTAGTGCCGAGCGCTCCGTATTAAGTGCGTATATTTTTGGAATTTTTATTTGGTCGGGTCATAGTGTCACATGTTCTCACTATTTATCGAGCGGCCCGACAACCCCAACCCGGAACGGAGACAGGATTGCTATGTTCGCGTGTTACTAAGTATTGCTCGGTATTTGCTCGGTATTAGTCGATTTTGCTCGGCAATGATGAGAAATACCATTCTGTGAATATCAATACCGAACAATACCGAGCAATACCGAGAAATACCGAGCAATACCGAGTTTTTATCGGTATTGCTCGGTATACTCGGTATTTCTCGGTATTTCTCAGTATTGCTCGGTATTGGTCTTCACAGAGCGATATTTTTCATTATTGTCAAAAAATACCTAGCAATACCGAGCAATACCTAGCAATACCGAGTAATACCTAGAGCAATGCCGAGCAATACGCGAACATAGCAATTCCTGGTCAAGTCGTCGGGCCGCGCGGTATTGAGTAAAACCACGTGGCGACATGTTATCGGCGTCCGAACGTAGAACTACGTCATGTCACCTTATGTACTAATTGTTCATATTTTTGCGGTAATGTGGCATATTTTTATTGATATATGGACTAATTTCTATCCGCACTTAATAATTTTTTCTAGTTTGGACACTCTAGCTCAGCTAGTCTATTAGAAAGTAAATTCGAGTTTGAGTTCTTTCCATTATAAATAAGTTTGAGCCGACTCATGCGCCTCTGCAATCATTCGCATCGTCAGAGTCCAAGTGAGTCGTCCGCCTCCATAAATGTGAGAGTCGTTCGCCCGCGATTTATCACTTAGGTTTTCCCGACCACAATTTCTGGCTCGCGAAATTCCTGCCCGCGGAACTTCCGCCCTCAATTTCCCACCCGCAGAACTCTGTGTCCGTTCACAAGCAGCTCAAAGAGCTCGCGAGTAGAGCCGTGTGTTGTTTGAACTCAAGCTCGATAAAGCGGTCGAGCTTGAAATCCTGTTCGAGCTTGAATCGCCGAGCCTGTTAACGAGTCAAGCCCAAGCTGGATCGTGAGTCGGCTTGTCTAGGTTACACCCCTATGTGTGAGTAACAAATATATAAATATAATTCTTAATAAAATTTTTAAACTATTAGTGTTGGTTTGGGATTGTTGTAGTTGTAGTTGTTGTTAAAGCATATTATAAAGTTGTTATACAAAAAAATTACTTTTTGAAGTTATTGTATACTGTATAAAAATCATTCTATTTTATCTGGGTAGTATAAATGTAAAGGTGCTATGCTCCACATGTATATGATCAAATTACTTTTAATATCCTTATATATATTGAGATGAAATAAATATGTTATATGATAAATTTTCTTAAAATAAATATAATAAAAAATATCAATTTTCATCGAAATAAAATATTTTATAAGTTTTACTATAAATTTATATTAACAATGTATTATCATACTTTAAAAAATTTTCAGCCTGAAAAATACCTCATAAAAATATAATATTTTAATTTACGATTGTTGCGTCCTAGAATATTCGTGTTGGTAGAGAATTTTATAGTTTAAAATCTTTGTATTGTACGAAGATCCAACACGCACACAAGTAAGAGAAAATGTATAGCGTTTATAAGAGACATCAAAGTTTTTATGTGGAAACCCCTGAAAAAATAGGGAAAACCCATGGGGTCAGACCTAGTTTGAATGAATACACTAGTATTTGTTGTCGATTATAAATGAGGCCCTTTCTTGGGAGAAGACATTGGCTTGATGTCATAAATGTACATCATATAGAGCGCATTACATGGTGAGAGTTTACATAGACAAGTTTGTTTGGTCGAGGACCATAGTAGATGGGATAGAGTTCGAAAAGATCGTGGTAGGCAGGAAATCGGGATCAAAAAGATCGTTGTCTAGCGATGGAGGTCAAAGTACCATAATAGACAACAGAGGTCAGAAGGATCATAGTCGGCAGGAGACTGGAGTCCGAAAGATAATAGTTGACAGGAGATCGAGGTTAGAAAGACAGTTGTTTGGTGATGGAGGTCGGAAGGAGTTCTATCGTATGGTCCTGTAGAAGTTCGGGCCTCATGTGGTAGTCCAGCAAAAGTCCAGGTCTTAGATGGTGGTCCGACAGAATTTCGGGCGTTGTGTGGTGTTCTGGCAGAATGGTGGGTGTCAAGTGGTGGTCCGGCAGAACTCTGGGCCTCAGGTGGTGATCCGGTAAAAGTCCGAACGTTAGATGGTGGTATGACATTAAGTGGTGGTCCGACATAAGTCCAGACCTCAGGTGGTGATCCGACAGAACTCCAAGCGTCACGTGGCGGCTCGTCAGAACTCCGGGCCTCAGGTGGTGGTCTAGTGGAGCTCAGGGACTCAAGTGGTGGTCCGATAGAACTCCGGACATAAAGTGGTGGTCTAGTAGAGGTGAGGGCCTCAAGTGGGGGTCCAGCGAAGGTGAGGGCCTCAAGTGGTGGTTTGGTGAAGGTGAGGGCCTCAAGTGGTTATCCGGCTGAGCTCAGGGCCTCAAGTGGTGGTCCGACGAAGCAATGACTTCAGGCGGTGATCCGGCAGAACTCAGGCAGTGGTTGAGTAGGAGCAAGGAGGCAAGAGCGATCTCCGATCTCTCTCTTGAATCCTTTGGCTTGGGGTCCATTTTCAAGAGAAAATGTGGCTCTATTTATAGATTTCTTGGAGTGGCATTGTCTGTAAATATGTGGAAGATCAAGGGCAAATGAGGAGTGGTTAGATGGACTGCCGATGTTGAATCCCTTGATCATGAGCCGTTTGATGGACATTTAAATGTCTTAGTGATGTGTGAATTCATTGATCTTGGACTCGTTGGATTTTTCTCATCGAGCCGCTCAATTCGACTATAAGCACACTATGTTTGGAAACCGTTTGGTAATCCAAATTGTGGTTCGAACCTCCCAACAGAGTTTTTAACCCTTGATTTGGACCTATTTGGGCTCGGTTTGGGTTGGATTTGGTTTCGTTGGGTTTGTATTCTCGAGACGTACAGTTCGACTATAAGTTTGTTGAAATCGGAGTTTGAATAATTTTGGAAGTTTATAACTTTATTATGCATTGAGATTCGTGCCCGATATGAGTTGTAATTACAACAAATAATTATAGCGTACTTTGCCACACATTTATATCTAATTAAACATTTAGTAATTGCAAAACTTGGAAGAAAACTAGATGACTAATAATTCGAAAAAAAATTGCTTCAACAATTACAATGTGTACATCCATATATCTAAATGATTTTTTCTATCCAAATGCCGCACAAAATAATTTCTCCTACTTACAACCTCCAAGCGAATTATCTTCTTCCACGTGGCAGAAAATTATTTATATTACTGTGAATTGACAGGCACTGAATCTTTTCAGGTAAGCTATACCATCTTATTAGCTTATCCTGGTCCAGAGTGGAACAGCTGTGCTGTTCTGATGAATTGGACAGCTTAGCGTTAGCATCTGCAACTGATACACATAACTAGGGTTGATAATTGTCTTCAAAATTAATCAGTCTTGGGCTATAATATCTCAAATTAAGATCAGCTTTGCATTATATAGAGGACATTATTAAGGATTCTATTATATATAAAAAATATTATTACTCAAAGTTTAATTCTACTCATTAATAAATATTTAGGTATGTGTGGCATCTAAATTATTCTTATTTAGATGACTTACATTAAAATTTGTAAAAGAAAGGAAAAACTGATATCTATACAGATATAGTTAAATCATAAAGAATTTAATAAATAATTAAAAATAAAGTTCAAATTTTTATTGTAATTTCAAATTTTGGATCCTATTATTGTAATAAATATTAAAATTTTGAATGTGTTAAGCTTCATTTTGGACGGCTTTCTTCTTGCTTCTTAAAGTTACATTTTAATACAAAATTTTAAATTTTTTAACTAGAAAGCCGCTTTAAGAAGCCGTAAGAAAGCTGTCCCAAAATTTAAAAATTTTTAACTAGAAAGCCGCTTTAAGAAGCAGTAAGAAAGTTGTCCTTATGATTCGTTCAAGATGGCTTTCTTACTGCTTCTAAAACAAATTTCTAATACAAAATTTTTAATTTTGGTGAAAGTCGTCCCAAACAAAGCGTAAGACTTCGTTTGGGACGGTTTTTTATTACTTTATAAAACGGAGTTTTAGTACAAAAATAAAAAATTTTGTACTAAAACGGAGTTTTAGTTTAAAAATAAAAAAAATTGTACTAAAACTCTGTTTTAGAAAGCAATAAAAAAGCTGTCCCAAACGAAACCTTAGTCTCCATATAAAGGAAATTTCTTCATAATCTTGAGCCACTAAATGATGTAGTGTAGAGAAGTCTCAAAAGTCATTAGAGGTGATTAGATTAGGGCTTCGTTTGGGACGACTTTCTCATTGCTTCTTAAAGCAGTTTTTTAGTACAAATTTTTTAATTTTTGTACTAAAAAGCTGCTTTAAGAAACAATAAAAAAACCGCCCCAAACGAAACCTAAGGCTTAATTTGGGATTGCTTTTTTACGATTTTTAAAGCAATTTTTTAGTTAAAAATTAAAAAATTTATACTAAAAAGCTGTTTTAAGAAGCAATAAAAAACACAATCCTAAACAAAGCCTAATTCTCTCATGAAGGTGGAGATGGTCTAAATTGTGAAAATAAATATAATTTCCTTAGATAGAATGAACTAAAATCATAATTCTCTAATTTCCCGTTTAAATTGAAAATTAAATTTAATTGAAATCGAGCTGAATGATTTCTTTTGACTGGATTTCATCATTTATTTGATTTTAATTTTAATTTATTATATTCAATTCAATGTCATCGATCTCATGTAGTGGATAGAGGCTTGTTGTTGTTGTATCTAAATTAAATATTAAATTATAATTGATTTAAAATTAAATAAAATTATATCTAATTTAATATAATCACTGAACTTTTAATTTGTTAGGCATGTGACCTATTTTTATGTGAAAAAAATTATCACAATATTTCAATATAAATTATAATAGAAATAATTTAAAATTATTAAATTTCTTCTGAAATCAATATGATTTAATTTTTTTTATAAATAGAATTAATCTGAAAACAAATTTAATTATTTTAGAATTCAACAAAACATGAATATTTTTGCAAATAATTTTACTGAAATAATGTTAAGTTGTTCACAATTATAATTGGGCAAAGGGTACTTCTTTGAGGGCGGGCAAGTCTGACAATCATTATTTAATTGTTTTGGGAGGCGGTTATTGTGTGAATACTCACATGCTTGGGGACAAAAATGCAAAATCTTGTTTTTATATGTAAAATCTTATCTTTTCGGGAACAAAAATGCAAAATATCGTTCTACACTTCTACTGCCATTTGGATTTTGAAGGAGAACCGGGCTCGGCCGGCCGAGTCGACCGACTGTGCCGGTCAATAGCTGTTCTACAGACTACTATTACTCTATTTTTAATCTTTTTATTAACGTTTTTTTAGTATTTTTATTTTATTTTATTTTAACTTTCCCCCCATTTTCTCCGCCCTTCTTTAAAACTACAAGGAATTAGGGTTGAGCATTTCTCATCTTCTCATTTCTCTATCTTCGTCGCGGCTTTTCATTCGTTGGCATCTGTTCTCTCTCGGCTTGCGAAGAGAGAGAAAGTGAGTGGGGGGAGGACGAGCGTTAGGGTTTTGTTTCTGGGTTTGAGAAGGGGAAAAGATGAGAGAGATCATTAGCATCCACATTGGGCAGGCGGGGATCCAGGTTGGTAACTCCTGTTGGGAGTTGTACTGCCTCGAGCATGGGATCCAACCCGATGGCATGATGCCGAGGTTCGCATGCTATTATTTTCTTTTTCTGTTCAGTTTCTGTTTTAGCTGGAAGGATTTTGTGGTAGATCTTACAAAATTTTATCGATTTGTAGTCTGCTTTGTTCGGTGTCACGGCCACTGGACTTTTTTTGTTGCGTTGATTGTTTCTCTGATCTGGATCTGTTAATGTATTATGCATTGGATTAGGTTCCTGCCGGAAAAGTTACGTATTTGTTTTTTCATTCTTTCCAGTGAACTGTTGGAGTTTTGAGTTCATTTTTCCTGTGGATCTGTGGTTTTTTTCGTCTGTTGTTTCGGTGTTTGTCTTAGTTTCTCTGAATTTGGCTTCCGCGAGTATGTTTATTTGCTTGTCTGCCTAAAAGGTTTTGGCCTTATTTTCCACTTCTGAGGGAAAATTTGCAATTTTTTTTTTCTTTTAGACTTTACGTTTCTTCATAAGATCCTTCGTCTCTCCGTACTTGCTGGAAGGTTTTAGCTTTTTCAGGTTTGAGGCTTCTTAGTCCTTCAGATTTGCTGTACTTTTATAAAATTGGTGGTTGCTTAGTTCTTGCTCAACTTGGGGAATTATATCCGGGGTTCTTGTTGTTTTTCTGCTTCATTCCATTTGATACTTATTTTTAATACTTCATAAATATTTTTGCAATTCCTTCAAAAGCAGGCTTGTTGCGCTAAGTTTTCATTGAGTTCTTTCACTTGGATGCATTTGTTTGGACTGTGTCTAAGACTTGCATTCTTGCGTGTATATAATGATTTATGTCCGTTTGGAAATTTAGCAGACCTTGCTACATGAACTGATTGTGTTTCCCATTTTGTTAACTTTGGACAGTGATACGTCAGTGGGCGTTGCTCATGACGCCTTCAATACCTTCTTCAGCGAGACAGGTGCAGGTAAGCATGTACCGAGAGCAGTATTTGTAGATCTTGAGCCAACTGTAATCGATGAGGTGAGGACTGGTGCCTACAGGCAACTCTTCCATCCAGAACAGCTGATCTCTGGGAAGGAAGATGCTGCAAATAACTTTGCTAGGGGACATTACACAGGTGTTGAAAAATAGCCTTTTGTTTCATTTAGAAATGGAAGGATTCTTCATGGTTTATGGCTCTGGAATGAAACTGATTATTTACTTATGAAATGCAGTTGGAAAAGAGATTGTGGACTTGTGCCTTGACCGGGTTAGAAAATTAGCAGACAATTGCACTGGTTTGCAGGGTTTTCTAGTTTTCAACGCTGTCGGTGGTGGCACTGGATCTGGATTGGGCTCGTTGTTGTTAGAGAGGTTGTCCGTGGACTACGGAAAAAAATCAAAACTTGGCTTTACCATCTATCCTTCCCCACAGGTATATTTTAAGGAAGATGATTGTTATCCCTGCAATTATGATATAAGCTCTCCTCTTTGCTATACCTTTATATTTTATAATATTTTGGTTATTGAAGTTATCTCTCATGATTGTAATTGTTGGATTATAATTTTATTTGGAATGATTCTTTATCCTAATTTTTCTTTGAAACATATTAAAAGTCATATAGTGCTTAGCAGATATAAAGTACCTATAATAACTAAAAACTTGAGAATATTTCTATAATCCCTACTGTAAATGTTATTTCCCTGTTCTTGCTCAGTAAATCAATATAAATCAAAAGGCTTATAGAACTGCTCCTATACTTGCTTCATTTGAAGCCTTCTCCAATTACTTGTTTGCACATGCTACGAAAGTAACTAATAACCACTTTAAAGTGTCTAGTTTTATTATACTTTATGTATGCTAAGCCACGTGCATGGCAGCTATTGTGGGCCTTTCTATTATTTTGTTTGTCTCTCTATTTAATAAGGATTTGTGCTAGCTGTTAATGCTCTCATAGTCTCATGCATGTGGGGAACAATCCAAGTATTAATTTTGAATTAAGCTCTGTATGTATATTTTGATTCCATGAATATTTTTTTTTCAGGTTTCCACAGCAGTAGTTGAGCCATATAACAGCGTCCTGTCCACACACTCGCTGCTGGAGCACACTGATGTTGCTGTCCTTTTGGACAATGAGGCCATTTATGATATCTGCAGGCGGTCTCTCGATATTGAGAGGCCTACTTACACCAACCTCAACCGTTTGATCTCTCAGATCATTTCATCCCTGACCACTTCTCTTAGGTTTGATGGAGCTATCAATGTTGATATAACTGAGTTCCAGACCAACCTTGTACCCTACCCTCGAATCCATTTCATGCTTTCCTCATATGCTCCGGTCATCTCCGCCGAGAAGGCATACCACGAACAGCACTCAGTTCCTGAGATCACTAATGCGGTCTTTGAACCTTCAAATATGATGGCCAAGTGTGACCCAAGGCATGGGAAGTACATGGCTTGCTGCCTCATGTACCGTGGAGATGTTGTCCCCAAGGATGTTAATGCAGCCGTTGCCACAATCAAAACAAAGAGGACAGTTCAATTTGTTGATTGGTGAGATTCAATCATCAAATAGTTTCTCTTATTATGTTGGAGAGAAGCATAATAGTGAGTTAAGTGTTACATAGATGAGGATGCTTAGGTGGTTGAATGGCTTTACCCTTAGAGATAGAATACGAAATGAGCATATATGTGAAAAGGTTGGAGTAGCTCTAGCAGAAGGTAAGATTAGAGAGAGTCGCCATAGATGGTTTGACCGCATTAAATAGAGGCCTTACAACCCTGTTAGGAAAGTTGAGGTATTAGATTTGATTTATGTTAAGAAAGGTAGAGGTAGACCTAAAAAGACTTGGTTAGAAAATATTAGAAATGATCTTTCTTTATTAGATTTAAATGCGAATTTGATTTTTAATAGGACATAATGAAGAAAAAGGATTCATGTAGTTGACCCCACGTAGTGCTACAAAGGCTTGATGTTGTTGTTGTTTGCTGGAAGTGATAACCTTTTGTGCTGCAAAATTTATTGATCTGAAGGAGGATTTTCACCATATTTTTGCAGGTGCCCAACGGGTTTCAAGTGCGGAATCAACTACCAACCTCCTACTGTTGTTCCTGGAGGTGATCTCGCCAAGGTGCAACGTGCAGTGTGCATGATTAGCAACAACACTGCTGTGGCTGAGGTGTTCTCCCGCATTGACCACAAGTTTGATCTCATGTATGCAAAACGTGCTTTTGTGCATTGGTATGTGGGAGAAGGAATGGAAGAAGGAGAGTTCTCCGAGGCTCGGGAGGATCTTGCAGCCCTCGAGAAAGACTATGAAGAAGTTGGCGCTGAGGGTGCTGATGATGATGTAGATGAAGCAGAGGACTATTGAGTTTGTGGCTATGCATTGAATGTGTGTGATTCTAGTCTTCTTTGTTAATTTGTTTTGTTGTAATTCTGCTAGATATACTGTCATGTCAGCCTACATTTCAAACCTTTGTGGTGGTGGTGGTGGTCTTTATGTGTGCTTTACCTTTGATTTTTGAACTTAACTTGTTCATGGAATTGCTTAGCTTCGTTTCCTCATCTTCTTTTAGCTGGTGTTGTCCATTTTTGACATTCAGAACCTTAGTTTTTTGGAGCTGCAATTTTGTGCTTATTGGTGTCGGGTGATAAAATTAATAGTTATTGATGACTGGAGTTCAGTTTTTGGAGCTGCATGTGTTGTGAGTCAAATTGAACTATAAAAAAATTGTTGATAATTGTGATTAAAAGAGTTGATAAATATATATAACCCTAAACAAAAAAAAATTATGAAATAACTATATGAGAGAGGTTATTGGATTTGTATATGTTGAAATGAAATATTATAGAAACTGAATGTATAGTGAGTATTCATTTGTATAGTTTATTCTCAATGAGTATGATGTGGCTAATAATGTTACTCTGAATAATTCGAATAGCGCAATTAATGATGACATAGATGCTCAGTTGCAACTTGCAAGCTTCCTTATTAGCTATGGGTTTTTAGTTCTGCGACTTTTTGTTTCAAGGTAAGAGCAGCGTTCAAGAAGAACAAGTTCTAAGATGAACAATATTCTTGACCAAATCTTCCATAGAGGAAACCCGCACAGAGAAATTACTCCTTTTCAGGATTCACAACATTTTTCTTGATGTGAAAATTTTACAGATGTTCTGAAAGGGTTAGTTGCAGAATTTTCTTACTCAGCATGGGAAGAATATCCACTTTCTGATGACAGTGAATTCTTGCTCCCTGCCTGCCAGAGATATTATTATGTGCAGTGTCCGGACCATTTGGAGGCGAATCCTGATGCATCACATCATTTGGATGCACCGGGCCTTGGATGACATGGTGTGTCCAGATTTGTTTCTGAGTGAATCTGGATGCCGCACTTAATACTTTTCTCTGCCTCCCAAACCTTTTGCCATGATCTTTGTTCTGCTTATATCTTTCTTAGCAAATATCGCTTTAGACCATCAAAAGACACAATCTTCTAAGAGAAATTAAAGATTGCAGGCATTACAGATGAATATATCTTGACAAGGAGAAGAAAAACAGCCAAATCAAGTGAGGCTAGCTCTGCAAATGAAATTAGCCAAATCCGAAGGTGAGGAGGAAGGACAGAACTTCTCAAAATTTGTAGTTGTTGGGGAGGCACGTAAATGTATTTCTCTGCGTCTTACAGTCTGATGTGGGGGATAATCGTTGGATTATTATAAGAAGATGATGCTTGGAGGATTTCTAAAAATAAGAGAACAAATCAAGCATGAAGCTTCAATTCATATAATATTCATCAAACCCCCCATTCTTCTTGCATCATTCTATATATAATATCAAGTAGATAAAGTTAGAGAAACCTAAAAGATTCTAGAAAACATGAAACAAATTTGTAAAAAATTACATAAGATATCCTAAGAAACCTTTTAAGCTACAATGCTCCTCATCACATTCGCAGAAGAGTTGGAAGATAACTACATGGAAATGCAAGACTTCAGAAACTGGTAGCATTAGGTAGATAAGTAATGATTAGATTTAATTGTAGGAAGTTCTTCAGTTGTACGTCTTTAAAAGCAGGTAAATCACCAGGCCTTGCCTTCGAGTTGGTGGAATTCTCAATGCCAAGTTGATGGAGAATCGCAATACAATTTCGGTGCTTCCATTCCAACTATTCTGACAATTCATTCACAACAACAAATGCAGGCATTTTAAGCAAAGGTGATATCAAGCATGCAAATTTACATAGAACTCCAGCCCAATTTGTTTTACTCAATTTAACCTTTCAACTGCAGCTCCTACTGGAATGGAAGTTGTCCATGAACAGGAAGAACTTTGCAATTTACTCTGTAAAATGCACTGTACCATTGAATTACTAGTACAAGGAGGCCAGTATTTGGTTGGAGGTTTCCAAGAAAATTTATAAGCTTCATCCATTGATTCGAAGTATAATTTATGATTGAAGTATCCTAGTTTAACTTCAGTGTGTGGATGTACTATGCCCATTCGAGTGAATTCATTCAAGTCATAATATCTTGTGAGATTACAATGAATCAAGATATACTTCCCTTTTTGTTCAAAAAGAGCAACTGTTAAAAAGGATAATAATAAAGAACAGAACCTGTTTCTGTACTGTAGGCACCTTTATCATGGAAATGATTGAATTACTAGTGGTAAGACATCCTATTGAGCAATGAATAAAGCAAATTCTTATTTTAAAGGCTAAGATCATCTCCAACCGAATTACTCATTTTCTACTCCAAAATACAGTAATACTTCAAAATGTAGTAATTCTTCCTCAACTGAACTCTATTTTTTAAGACAAAAAAAGAATATTCCGTGTATACTCTTACTCAACTACACATGCTAGCCTTTCTCCTCTCCGCTTTCTCTGTTTCCCTCAAAAATGCATTTGTGAACAGTACGGCGTCAATATTGGTGTTGCACTGTTCACGAACGAGAGAATGCTGCGCATTTTGCTGTTCAACTGGAGAAGTTCGCGGACGCCAAACAAGGGAATGAAGTTCGGTTGGAGATGCCCTAAGATATACCTTTATGCAAGTATCCTCATCTTCTTTAATCAGCCATGATGTTTCAAGCAGTACAAAATTAGCAGGGAACAGTGATAGGCTTATGATAAGAAATCCAAAAAATAGGCTTATCCGGCATACCCATGGGTGTGAAAACCATTAAACATTGGGGCTTTCACCCACCGGAGAGTCAAACAATTCTAATTTCGGCAATCCTAATATTATCTCATTTGTAATCGTGAGCAACCTGCATGATTGTTGATAATGGTTTTCTCGTGGACAGTCAAGTTAGAACACAACCATTTCAATTATTTTAGGAGACAAAAGTTCCTCCATGCTAACTTCGGCTTTGTTTGGGACGACTTTCTTACTGCTTTTTAAATCAACTTCTTAGTATAAAAATTTTAAGTTTTACGCTAATTTTTTTTTAAAGAAACAATAAAAAAAAATCACCCTAAACGAAGCCTTCAACATATACCACTTCCTGAAAGTCAAAGATGCAGGATTTTCCGAGTGCAGTCAGATCATCCGCAAATTGATGGACATCAATATATGACACCTTCATGAGCTCATTGGGGCAAAACAATTCACCCTTTTTGCTCCCACTACATTCTTTGCACTCAACTTCTTCATTGAGTTGAAGCCTTTTTGATCAAGAGAAGATTTGCAAAAACAAAATTCGTTGCAAATTATTTCTACTTCATCCATTTTTTGAATTCACAGGAGAAAACTAAGATGGACCTGTCAATTTAATTGGGAGGAAATTGAGAAGTTTCCTAATTAAAAGGAAGCTGTTTAGGAAGGTTCTTAATCAAAGGGGAATTGTTTAGAAAAAATTTAATTGCCATTGAGAGGGAATTATTTAGGGTAAGAGATATAATTTGATTTCAATATCTAAGAGGAAATTTTTAGGAAAAGGGAGGAGGAATCAATGGGGAATTGTTTATATAAATTTTAATTACAATTGAGAGAGAATTATTTAGTGAAAGTTATTGTGTGTTCTTCTCCCTAGTTTTCTCAATTTCTACATCCACATCCTATCAAACTACTCTTAACATCCATCTGAGACAACAAAATATGTATATCATCAAATCCTTAAAGTTACCATATCATTTCACCGACTTCTCATAAATCATCTAAATGCTAAAAAGGAAGACCAATAATTAAAATTATAAGATAAATACTAAAAACTAGAGTGCATTTAAACATAAATAGAAGCCAACAAATGCTACAAAATTGGCCATTCATATTATTTTCAACTTCTATTTAAATGTCCTATATTGTAGCAACCTTAATTTAAATTATTTTGTTTATGTTTTTAACATGGAATAAAATATATTTGATTTTTTAAAAGCATGTTATTTTTTATTTTTATTAAGTGATTTATGAGGTGGTGGTAATGATCTTTAGCAATTGGACCGAGCACAAACATAATCTTCATACAAGAAGTTAAAAGAATAGCCTCCACAAGAGTTAATCAAAGTACTTCTTTCCTGTTTCCTTTTACCATTTGGCATCTCTACACAAAGTTGTTCTCTTTCTTGTCATCCTTAGACCAATTCCTCCTTTTCTTGAAAATATCATGATGGAATCTAAGTATTCTGTAATATTTAGTTTTTTTTTTATCCGAGACAAAATGAATAAGTGTTCAATGGATGAAAGAGTCCTGGTCGGGATGAGATTACAGAAACCTCAAAGAACTTATTTTCTTTCATGGGATCATATCCCATGATCGAGTATTTCTTCAACATGTTATTCTTCTTCACATTCTCAATTTATCTTCTATAGAGGTGAAGGAGCGAGATGAATTCACAGGCAAATCCTTCACCATGTATTCATTCTTGGTGCTGAAATACGTTTTCATGGAGAATTCATTGCCTTCAAGCACATGAAAATTCATCATTTTGGCATAGCTAAAAAGAACAATATTATCAAAATAGATTTCATTCATTCATCATTCCATAATAGATATCACAAGATTGTGTCGTGGTTTCACTAGTTGGTCCAATCCAATTTTTAAACCATGAGTCCTAAGGAGCGAAACCCCTCAAGAAGGAAGTCAATGTTTTTTTATTTTTTTATTTTTTGCATTTAGGAAATCAATATAGGCTAGGGGTATAAATGAGTGAAGTCTTGAGCTTGGCTAGCATATCCCACAATAGGATCAATCTCAATATAGGAGCTCGAGTTGAGCTCAATTATTGAGCTCGAGCTCAACTTGTATTATCAAATCAAGGCTTGAGTTGGACTCGTGAGTTTGGTATGATTTGCCTCTCCTAAATTGTTAAAGCCTCAATGTCAAAGAAGCAAGGAATTCATTAGAGGGGATCATTGGAGAACGGATCAACAAAAAAGTTGCGACTCGAGCTAGTTGGGTAAGGGATTGATCGTGAGGAAGTTGCAGCGAGAGCTCTCTATAGAATTATCAATGGTGATATGGAAAGGAAGTTGAAGCTAGAGCTTGTTGGAGAAGGAATCAACAAGACTTATGATGAGGAGGTCAACAAGAGCCCATCGGAAAAGGCATCGATGGGACCAATAGCATTTGAAGAAGAAGTGGAGCACGAACAAGCTTGGGATTAAGCCAAAGTAGGGAGAAATGTATATTAGGGTTTACCTATCTATTCTAATTGAACTGATTTGCAAGCAAATGAGCAAAAAAATTATCAATCTCAACTCGAGCTAGTTTTGAGTTCGAGTTCATGGCTTGATAATTTTGACTCATGACTTTTGTTAAGAGCTTCGATTGACCTAAAACTACTATTTGACATGCAATAGAACTCATCAAAGCCACTTAGCAAATTCCTTACTTCCTATGTACACCATACTAAATAATGTATGAAGCATAGTCAGCTTGGTGGATTAACAACAAATTCTTGAGATAGAAGCAATTAAGTTGGGATTGAGCTCCTAGAACATCAGAATTGGGCTTGCTCAAATCAAAGTTATTATTTTACTCAATGAAGTTTTAATACTATTCATAAATGACAAAGATAATTTCATAGAATTATTTAGATAGCTCAATGTCCATCACTCATTGGAGTGGGATGACTGCTTAACTAAGCCACACACTATGGATGGAGCCCATTTAGCCTCATTTGTAGTGCTTGGTCATTAAGCCTTTTTTACAATTATTCTATTGGGTAACATTGGTCATATTTGTATTATAAAAAAAGCCGCATTAATATGAATAAGATTGAAAAAAACATATAAACACCCATCTCAATTCTAACATGCATATATTTAGCATTTGTTATACCATCTAAATAACTTAAGATTACATAGTTGAAAACATTGCCCTCATCGATCACCTAAGAAAATGTTCAAGTTTTCAAGGAAAATACTTTTCTTAATGACTTTAGAGCATAAAAAACACTGAAATTTCAAATAATACAAAGGGTTTTTATTTTTTTTCGATTTTTTCATGCTTTAGCATCCACAAGTTTTGAATTATTTCATCCCTCTTCCCTTCATAACATATCTTCTCAGTCCAGGTATATGAACATTAGAAATATAGTCTTGCCAATCTATTTCTCCAACATCAAAACAAAACTCCCTCCTCTCATCCTCAGACATCTCAACCATCAGCTTTTGCGTGTTCGTGTTATCAAACCTGAAACCAACATCAAAACACTCATCATTGGATGCAAATCTTAATTTCAAATTCATGAAAAATAAAGAATAAACCTGACCTTCCACCATAGAAAGTGTATGGTTCATAAATGCTAGCTAAGTATTTGGCTTGATCAACCAACTTCATACAAATGTTCTTGAGATTTTGGGGCACTTTCTCATGTGAGGACATTTTTTGCATTGCATTGCTATTAACATAAATAGAGAATTTGCTTATGTCTTCAAAGAGCTTCATTTGAGAAACTTCAATTGGCCTACCCTTCGAATCTAGGCAAGGAAAAGAGTTAAAATGTTGATAAAGGAGACTTGCCAATTCTTGGAAAACCAGAGGATTCACTATGGAGGAGGCAATATGGTATGTGTGAATTCCTGGCTCCTTTGTCCACCCATGCTTTGCCATGGCTGCCAATATAGCATTCACTACCATATCAGCAGGTACCTAAGACAAAATGATAATTGATTTCAACCTCACCATAAATTGGAATAGTTAAGAGCTTTATTTGGTTGGCTGTGAATAAAAAATTTAAAAAAATGATGATGTCATTTTCACTTATTCTATCCGTAAAAATGAAATTATTACTGTAAATGGTATATTATGAAAAGTATGGAAGTAATTACCACATCAAGGACTCCCTTTGGATCTGCTAAAAAACCAGTAAGCTGGCCTTTACCATAGTATAACACAATAGGATCCATCATTCTGAGGAGCATTAAGTATAATAAATAGTGAGTTGAAAGTGATTAATCATATAAATTTGACAATGTTTGAAAGGAAAACTTTGAAAGAGCTTACCTATTTCCTTCCATCCAACCAGGAAATGGTTCTTTCCAGGTGCTCTCAATAACACTTGGCCTAATTGTGATAACTGGTATATCTCCTCTCATGCTATTGATCACCATCTCTGCCATCGCCTTTGTGAAGACATAGGTGTCTTGCCATCCATAAATCTTTGCCCTATATACAAATTTTAGTTCTTTCACTAAATAAATGAAGTTTCTGATAATATTGCATCTATGGCGATGCTGATGCATGCAGCCTTACTATATACTAAGCAAGTTGTTATCATAGCTCTAAATCACCATCTACAGATCACAGCGAAGGTGACTTAGGCTTCGTTTGAGACAGTTTTTTTCCTATTTCTTGAAGCAGCTTTTTAGTATAAAAATTAAATTTTTTGTACTAAAAAGATGCTTCAAGAATCGGTAAAAAAGCCGTCCCAAACCAAGCCTTAATGATTTCTCCAACAACATGTTTTTTCGAGTGAACAAATGAATTAACTTAAGCACGTATGAGAATAATTTTTGGTTACCTCTTTAGGCCAAGATCCTTCATCTCCTGCATCAGTGATGCATCATCAGAAGACTTCCTAGAACTGAAAGCTAGCCTAATCTCGGCTTCGATGTCCAGCGAAGGCATGGATTCTGCTGAAAGTTCTTGAGAGGTAATCTCCTTTGCTATGCTATCTCCAATGCAAAAAGGCTTTTCCAATACCCTTCCTTGTCTTTTTCCATTCACATAAGCTGGCATTTAAGGAATGAATGAGACCATAAAAACTACAAAGAAGGAAATATCTTTCTATTTTTTATTTGCATTAATTTAGTAGCTGACCTGTTGATACATGTAAGAAAAGCTTTAGTCTTTTGAATCTCTTTGCAAAGCTCAAGAGCCTAAAAGCTCCCATGGTGTTTATGTCAAGTGCAACATCATATCTATATATATTTATTTTCTCTACTAAATCATACTAAAAAATAAACTTCTAATAAAAATTTCTATGACCATAGTATAAATGCTCAATAAAAACCTCTCATCAAAAGTCGTGTTTGCAGCAGAGTTCACTATAACATCAACCTCTTTTGAAATCTCCTCAGCAAGTGATGCCTCAATCCCCATATTAGCTTCTCTCACATTCCCCATAACTGGAACCAACTTCTTCATCATAAAAGTCTGGTACTTGTTTCCATGGATTTGTTGCAATGGCCTAAAGAGTTCTGTATTTAGAATCTGAAAATAAAAGCAAAAAATTAGAAAATCATATAAAATAACACAAGTTTCATAGTCATAAAATCTAAAAGCAATGGATTCATACTTCAGTCTTCACCCTATCAAGTGCAGCTTCCTTGCTCTTAGCCTTGATAAGGACATAAATCTTATTGATATCCGGTGTCGTCCTCAATATCTTCTCAATAAGAACTAAAAGGAGAAAATCATAAATATATATATATATACATCAGAACAGAATGAAGATAACATGATTGCAATGGAATAATTATCATCACCTTTTGCAAGGAAGCCTGTTGCGCCAGTGATAAATAAACTCTTCCCCCTCAAGAACTTTGCAATTCCAATGCCTCTTTCAAAGCCTACCATATTAGTGCTTCCATTTTCTTTATCACATGCCACTAAATCCAGCAGATCGACCTCATTTTGTTCCTTTGATGAGGTTATGTTATCCTTCGTTATCGCCGCCGCCGTCGCCAATGGCCTCTTTGTTGAGATTGGAAGACTAACATTTGGATTCCCAACATTGCTTCTACTTTGACATTGAGCTACCATGTTGTTATCTTTCCTCATTGATAACATCATCAAACCATTAGAGATATGATGATGATTATGATTTACCTTACTAAATGTCGAATGTGTAGGATTCTTCATGAAGGTGTTAACAGAGTTAAGATAATTAGAGATGCCCATGGTTGCTAAAAGTGACTAATTTTGAATGGAATAAATAGGGAACTAAGATGTGTGAGAGAAATGAGAAAGGAATTAGGTGAGAAATCTATAGCTAAAAACCTCCTAAAATTATAAGCAAGCAAGTCAACTAACTAAGCAGATGTGAGAAGGGAAAAATGATAAGTAGATTCTTAAAAGGGGTGAAGTAAAAGTTGGTTCATGAGTGGGTTGAAGAAAGCCATCTTTTTGCCTTCCTCATGCAATGGAGCTGATCAATTTAATTTAGCACAAGTAATAGAGAGGGAAGATTTTGGTGATAGGGTTGAGTTGGTGAGAGAGTAAGGCTTAAAAGTTAGAACTATATTTAACCAAAAAATGTAAAGGATATGATATTTATACTTTATAAATGAAAATCAATAAGCTATCTGTTCAGAATTGTTTGCACTGTTTTTGTTCATTTTATGTTAAATGGATAATAATAAAAAAAATTATTTTCATAAAATATATTACAATTGTCTATATGAGCTTGATTTTTTTTTCTTTTCATTAATGCCCTTTATAAAAAGTACATAAAAATAAATAATTCCCATTAAAGCACATCATTATTATTAACAAAAATTAAAAAATTGGATCAGAGCCTTAATAACCATATAAAATTCTGCATTTCAAAGAAATAAAAGACACCATGCGTTTGCCGGGAGTGGAACCCGGGTCTATTGCTTGGAAGGCAATTATCCTAACCGTTGGACTACAAACGCTTGACATGTTGTTCGTCCAGATTTATTTAACATAACTAGTAAACAATTTCGGTATTCCGGATACTATTTCCAGTTTAAAAGAGATGCAGGATATTAAAAATTTAATTATTTGATTGGAACTTAGAATTTTATGAGTTATTTTACATTTATATAAAAATAAAAACAAATTTCATCTTTTTATTTATGAATAAATTAAAAGAATTAAGTGAGAACATCCATACTAAATTTAGTTTTCATGAATTTTATTTTTTAAAAATTTATTTTGAGATAAATGTGAAATAAGAATTAATTAACCATTCACATCTTATATTTATTTTAAAACAAATATAAAATATTTATAATTATTTAGTAAAAGTTGACAAATTTTTGTGGTTCTATTGCAAGGAAAATACATTCTTTAGACTAATTGTTTTATATTTTTACTTCTTTTACCACCATCAACAACTAATTATTTTAAATATTTATTTCATTAATATAATTTACAATATCATGCTTATGCAACTAACCTCTTGATCTATTGATTAGGAGCTCTGTCTATCAACCAAGAGATAATGAGTTTGAAGCTTGCATATATGATTGTGCGAGTTTAGCATTTAATTCGCTCAAAAGTCTAAAAAAAAGAAAAAAAAAATCAACATACCAAAACACTATTGAATATTGTATGTTACCACCACTGTGAATTTCACTGTTGTTTGATACTTTAGTCATAAAGAATATCATTCTTATTTCTATAATACAATAGAAAGATGACACTGTAACAACACTTAAGAATTAGGTTACAACATATAGGCCAACGACTAGTTGAGCTTTTGCCCAGCTTTACAAATCTTCTCACATGCACAACGTAGTTACATTTTCAGCTTGAGCCTTCTAACATTGAAAAAGATCAGAGATTCAAGCCTGAGCCTTCTAACATGCTCAACTAATCTGAAGCCTGTTAAACCAAAATTCTAACTGAAACCCAAAACCTTCAGAAATGTTTGTGGATTCAAATAGAGATATTTTGCTTGTCTCTGATATTTGCAGCTTCTCAGTCATGGGAGAGGCATCTGAAGCAGCGACAATGAAACCCAAAACCTTCAGAAAGAAGTTTCTGACGAGCAGCACAATCCAAGCTTGCATCAAGGTAGCATATGCGGAGCTCCTCACCTGAGAACAAATTGGTTGTTCATACTATGGATTTTGTGTGCTATTCAGAAGCAAAATTATGCATAGAGTGAAACTGAGACCTTCTTCAATGTGACGAAGAGCTTTCAGCTTTGCAAATGCACTGTCAATCCATACTATGTGCGTATTAGGATCTGCAAAATGTTTGTAGATGCAAATTTATCATATAAATTTGGTATAACGTATAGATGTAAATTATATCTAAGCATGCAACATAAATTAATAATAATTTATATTAAATTTATAAATTTATATATAAACTAACATTATATTAAATGTAAATTAAATTTAAAAATTAAATGTGTTTAAATTTAAAATTACAGAAGATATTATTTATGTATGATTTTTTTTAGTTTTTAATCACAAATTTATATTATTGCATAATTATTACATCATTAATATCTCATTTAGATCTTTAAAAAAAATATTTATATGGCATCTGGTTGAATCTCAGTTGAGCCATTAAATTTTGAACCTCTACTTATTCTTGTTCTATGTCCCGATGTCCAGTCTGATTTTTACAACATTAAGTTGTAATGATACCAAACAAAAACAATTGAGTATGTTGAGTGTTGAATTAAGTGTTTAAAGTTGGGATGAGGCTAACATCCAAGTAAAAAAAGATACCAAGTTTGAAAAAAGGCATACCACAGTCATGATTATAGAATGATGGAAGCATATACAGAGCATTGCCAACAGCAGCTTGAGCTGCAACAGAAGCCGTTGCTGATTCAAGTAGATCTTTATATGAAGCTGCGACTAATTCAATGCGGAATGCATTTATGCGAATCCTTGCCAGCACACCCATGTACCATTGCTTTGTCAGAACTATTATAGTCAAAGAAAAGTTTCTTTTTGCAATAGTTGAAAAACTGTCAACAGATATCAGCACAAATTTTCCCACATCTATGATAAAGGATACATCCAGTTAGCCTTTCATCAATCTGGGCCTTCAATAAAGTCCGTTTGAGCAATTCAAACTCTTCTTCCATCTGAAAGGTCAAAAGACAACATGTATCTCATATAAGTTTAAATAACTTGTACAGCTAACGGTTTCAACAAAAATAAGATAGAGTATAGAAATTATAGAACAGTCGGATAAGAATATTTGCTTGACGATTCTTCGCCAACCATAATATAGAATCCAAAGATGAAGAGAGAAACTGGTCCCACCGTGGTCGTCAGAAACCTGTAGACCTCAGGAAGGACACCGCCGGTCGCCAGATCCTCACAATGTTAATTACAAAGATCAGTTGAGCAACCCAAAAGTGCTCGAGACAGTTTAAGGACCACACTGACAAAACAGACTGAGGAATTCAATGCTTTGTGGGTAAGGGATGATATTTCTTGAGCTACATAATTAAGGGTTTAAAGATACAATCTGCATGGCATACAGTATTACTTCTAACCGGTGTCTCACACCTTAAACTCCCCGCATTAAATCCTACAGACAGGATGTTATGGTAGTCTGAAGAGTCACTCACTTGTGAGACAGCCCCAGGAAGTAACCTGGCTGGTTGGAGTATACCAAGATCATCGGCAGATGCTGCTCCTGATATAACCATGCACGCGAACCGTTTTACCATCAATGGATATTTCAAACCTTTTGCTCTGCATAAGAGAGGAATATGGTTAGGAAATACTAACTGAAAACATTTTTTATCCAGAGAAGCTTTGGTGAAAACCTAACCTCAACTAAAACTGCAACTATTACATGATGCCGTTTAAATGTACAGTATTTAGAGTTGGAATAGGCAAAGATATTTGGACAGATCTTGTGTGAAAATGAGCTAGGTTTGAGCAAGCAGACTAATACAAAGTAGATGCAGAACTTGAAAAAAATCTTGGTTGAATATTCAAATTCAGTAAAACAGAAATTGGTAAAAAGTAAACGATGAAGAAGAACACTCTTGAACACTTTTTATTGGATTATATACAAAGAAAAAGACAAGATTTAGGTGATATGCGATTAGAAAGGTAAATTGATTCTCTCAAACAACCTAGACGCCTCTAGGAAGCCCTCAAAGAAAAGAAATACAACAAAATACAGCTCAGCAAAAGTACACTCTAAACCCTAAATAACTCCCCCTTTGTTGGGGAGATGATGAGTAAACAACACAATGACAAAAAAAGCAAGAAAGTAAAAGCAGCAGAAAAGTAAAGGACACCAGAATTTAATGTGGAAAAACCCAAAATAGGGAAAAAAACTACAGAGCCACACCACACCAAGAAGTCTGCTCCAAAATTGGGAGAAATAAGTACAAATCTCTCTTCTCACTCATTCTCTCATTTCTTCTCTTCTCACATACATCGTTCTCAATGTCTACTTACTAAAAATACAAGAGAAAGCCAAGCAAAATAATCCCAAGGGACGCAATCCTTCAGAAAAACGAGAAAGAAACTAGTCCAGTCCATCTCGCACCGTTGCAACACCATTTTGGGAAGTGGGTAGATATTAGGTTGCGGTCGACGAGGCACCAGAGGTTGTAGTCG
Organism: Dendrobium catenatum; assembly: GCF_001605985.2. Taxonomy (NCBI): domain Eukaryota; kingdom Viridiplantae; phylum Streptophyta; class Magnoliopsida; order Asparagales; family Orchidaceae; genus Dendrobium; species Dendrobium catenatum. The sequence goes on along the minus strand of NW_021320035.1, from coordinate 500,696 downwards.
GTATTTGGGGAGGTGGGTGAGGGTTCGAGCGGACAAGGTTTGGCACCGGCGAGATATCCATCAAAGCCCTTGGTTGAGAAATGCTAATAAATTTGAAGCCGCCAGATAGCGTAGTTGTCATTGGTGAGCTGAGTAGGGACAGCGAACTCAACCATAGAGGCGGAGAGATTGAAGTTGGGCAGGAGGGAAACAGCTGACTCTTGATATGCCATTGGACAGTATATGGATTGCAATTAAGCTATAGCTCTAATACCATGACAAAACCTACAGCACAGAGTAAGTAACAGAGAGACAAAGAGGAAGAAGATGAAAACTTGAGGGAATATTTTTGTTCTAAATTACTGTAGCATTTATGTAAAATATTACGATACATGAGTGTGTGTGTATATATATATATATACATGGGCGGAGGGAGGGTGCGAAAAGAATGATGAAAAGAGATTTTGATGTAGAGTTGTAGGACTATTTGATTAATTATTATTTAAAATATTTAACAATTTAAATATGATTTTATTAAAACTTTTTGTTGCTAACTAATTATTTATTATCTAATATTAATTATTAAATATCAAATTATCATCTAATTATTTAATTATTTTTCCAATGCTAATAATCTAATTAATTACTGTGAAGGATTTTGCTTTTCCTCGCTTTTTTGCGCAACATAAATGCTACAGCCGCGCACTCATGACAGCGCAGCCAACTAAATCAATATTATATATATTCAGCTCATCTCTCCACTTCCATTCTAAAGCTAAAACTGAAAGCTAAAAGAGGATTGTTTTAGTGGCTTAAAATTAAAAGCCTACAGATAAGGATAGCTCAATTGCTCTAATTTATGTAATTGTGGGCTCCGAAAATTCGGCCTCGGCCTCCGCTCGCTTTTCTTATTCGGCGATGGAGTTTTAACGAACTAAGTTCCGAGGTAAATTTTGGAAGGCAGATGGGTTTGTAGATAAGACACTACCCAGAGATTTCGCCCTCATTTGGTGAGGACTTTATGATCTGAGTTCTGGTTTCCTATAAGCGCAAGCCCCTATAGTTAATTACCCCTCCCGATAACAAGAGAAGAGAGAGAGAGAGAGAGAGTAGAGGACAGTTGATTATAAAAGAAGTGCTAAGCAGCTGATGACAGTGTTAATGCAGATGCAGTGGAGCAGGTCCATAGACTGAGAATGTGGTCCTCGCGGTATGCTGGTAGTGGTCGTGGTGTGCTAACACAAGATACCCTATCTTTAATGATAACAATTGGACCATGACACCGCTAAGATAAAGGAAGGACGGGTAGAGCCTATAGGGTTTGTGACGCTTATTGTCGAAATCTAAATCTGGTTATTGAATGGTTTTAAGAATGGTAACATGTGTAATATGAGTAGGATCAATAGATCACAGTTGAAGTTTCAAGATCAATGTTAATTCTTTAGGTTTGACTAAAGGGTCATCATGTATCTTAAGGTGATCTGATGGTGGTGATTCAAAAGACCATTGCTTAAATCTGCGCTCATTACATAAGGATCATGGAAATATGAATCTTGGTGCAACAATTTTGGATTATATGATTAACTGGAACTGTCTTTACAACAAAAAGCCAAGTTAAACTTAATGTGAATGAATTATGGATTTAGGATTAAGAAACATTTTAGAATACAAAAAGGAAATTACATTCTCATATTTTTAGTTCCAAATGTATGAAAAGAAGAAGGCTAGCCATCATGTGATATTGGTGAAACACCAAATCACAACATTTTTTGAGTTACAATTGCAGTTCAAAACCCATCAGAAATAAAGGGTCATGTGTATCTTAAGTTGCCCTTATGCATACCAGGATGTAGCGCAAAACACAGTTCATTTGTTTTCTTGAAGCTTTGTGCTTCAAAGAAAGAAAAGCAAATGGGTTGGGCGTTTGAACCTTGTTTTGCTCTAGAGCACTTTGATGTGCTAACACAAGCTAAATGGCATTATGTGCTATTTTCTTAACACAATTCTGTAGTTGTTGATCACTTTGTAGAAATACACAATCTATGAAAATGTCTTGATTGTTTTAAGTTTCCTGTTTTGACATTGAAGCAAATATGTGATTTTGAAGAACAAAAAACTTTTCTGAAAAGTTTGGTAAGAATTGCTAAAAACTTCAGCCGTCCAAAATTTTGTGGTTGCACCTGGAGAAGTTATGCAGTATTCGAGAAACAAAGGGCAATGTTAAGCAATGGATTTATCTCCAGAATGTACCTGCAATGATCGTGATAAAGTGACCAATCTGCTTTACTCTCAACTTCACAGCAAGCCTGAAAATTAATAGTAATAAGAAAATGACAATGAACCACTCAAAGGTTGTTGTCTGTGAAGTTTCCTAAAACATACAAAGCAATGCTTGTGAAGCAGAAAAGTTAATTTGGGTATAGAAGAAAATAAATTTGCATTGGAAATTATTTTATGTATTTATAAATAAAATAGAACAGAAAATTTAAGAAAACCAAGATGAATGCATGATAAAAACCAATGTTTTTAAAATCAGATAGGACTGGCCGGTTCAATCATGAACTGGTCAAGTTGTTGGTTCGGTCTAGTTAGAAAATCAAATTCTCATCAACCGGAAAACCAGTTCCGGTTTTGTTGAAATGGCCGGTTCAATATATATTATTTTTTATTTAAATAAAATTTTAATATTGATTTTTTATTTAATTAATTTTTTTTTTAAATTTAAACATATATTTAAAGTTATATATACAGATAAAAAACCATTTTAAAATTTAAAAACTATTTAATATGCATATAATTATATTTGTACTATACATATACTTATATTCAAATTAATGGTTAATCGAGCTTTTTAATAAGCTTTATATTGAGCTTATTCATGAGTTAATCGAGCTTATTCATGAGCTTTAATCAAAATAGTTATGTCAAAATTTTAATATTCTATTTAACTAATTTTAATATTTATTATGTCATACGGTTTGACCCGGGTTGAATCATCAAATTGTGAATGCCTCATTCTTCTGATTCGTTGTCCGTTCTGGTATTCACAACCTTGATAAAAATTAATATATGCCTTCACTACAGGGAAATTGCCTATTACCGGCGGACAAAATCCGCCGGTAACCATGAAATTCCGTTGGTAAAATCCCTTTTCGGGCGAATTTCTGGTCAAAAGTTGTTCGACGGTAATTCTCGAGACGGAAAGTTTATTCCCTAAAAAAAAATCCATCGGATGGTTTCGCCGGACAGTTACCGATGGAAAATCCACCGGAAATACCGGTGGAAATTTTTTGCTAGAAAATCGATACCATCTTTGGTGATGAGAGAACCCAATCATATTATTTTAAAGAAGAAAATCATTTTTGTTATTAGACAAAAAAGTAGGAAATGAAAGTTCAAAGCCACTTTGCCTATATATTTAGTTATGTTTCACCGATACTCCTATTTACGAGGCATGCTGTATCGGACACGTATCAGATATGAATACGCCTCCGATACGGCACAGACACGTGTCGGATATGGCATTATCGTGTCCAATTAAAATAAGATTAAAATTTGACAGGACATGCGTATTAAAAATCGAAACGAAAAATGAGCCCCTCTATTTACCCTATTCATTTCCAACCCCGCTCGATTTGCCTATTCATTTCCGCGGCTTAAGCATTCTCACAACCAGACAACTAGGGTTTTCGAGCGGCATTCATCTTCTTCGTCGTCGTCGAAGGAGTAGCTCGACGATGCGAGCAAGCCAAATGTACACGAGGCCGCGAGCATTGAAGCCTATGCGAGCAGGCCGATGCATGCAAGGAAGCCTACTGGACGACGACGCGAGCATTGAAGGCGACATGAGCAGGCGACGCGAACAGTGAAGCCTCCTGGAAGGTTTGTTTGCAGATTTTTATTTTTTCCAAATTATGCCATGTTGTCTTCTATTAGGATTACTTTGAAAACAAATGTGGCTTTTGATTTTGATATATGAACCAATGTCTAGAAAACCTAATTGCTTTTCTAGTTTTTTTTAACAATAGTGATGAACCACAGAACCAATTTCAACAGTAGTTTTTTTTTTTCAACAATTGTTTGCAGATATATGAACCAATTTCTAGAAAACCTAATTACTTTTTAGAAATTAGAAGTAGTTTTGGAGAGGTCAAGAGTTTCTAATTATGGTAGGATTATATCATGGATTAACATTTAGTCTATCTTATAGGTATTGGTTATAAAAATGATTATAAAGTACATTAAAGTTGGTTGCCTTGTGGTAGTTTTATTGTATATGATAGTTCTAATAGGTGGGACAACTATTGAAGTAAGTGAAAAAATAGAATAACATAGAATATGTCTGTAAGACAAAGGACTTCAAATTAGTGGAATAAAGATTGTGTATGTTATGCTATTTTAGTTGGTATTGTATTTTAAGATATATCTAGAATCTAGATGCAAACCTGTTTGCGTTACTTTAACTTGGTACAATATTTTTTTATCTTTTAATGTAACTTGAGTGTTACACAATGTTATTAGAATAGAAATTTGTAAATAATGTTCAAGTTGGGATGTTATATTATGACCAATGTTGAAATTCCTATGCATGCTCCCATAGTCCCATCATTCATTTTATTTTCACATGCATCGTAAAATTAATATGAGATTAAATTCAATTTTTTTGTGTCGATTCATCGATTATTTCATAGGAAAAGAGCTCTAGTGGCGGAGGAATTGGGTCTGTTGATGGTCCATCAGAGACCAATATTGAAGATAACAAACCTCTGTGGGGTCATGTGGCTAAAATAGGAAAAAACGTTAGAAGGGATGGCAATATTGCATTCAAATGAAATTACTATAATGTCACATATAAATGATCATATTATAGTGTGAAAGTACATTTATTGAAGATTAGTGGTCATGGAATTAAAGTATACCCAAAGATAAACTTATCACAAGTGGCTGAATTACAAAAAAAAATCAATGAAACTGAGCATAAGAGTAGAAAAGAACTTCCAAAAGAGATTCTACTACCAAGAATAAGTTCTTAATTTCTAATTTAATCAAACAAGTCATCATGATGGTGGGGCCTTCAAACATTATCTAGGTCATTACTGATAATGCACATTTTATAGAGCTACAGGTCTACTTGTGGAGCAAATCTATCCTCATATTTTCCGGACATATCATGTGTTATGCATACGCTTAATCTTGCCTTGAAGAATATTTATGCAGCTAAGGATACCAAGGCAAACGAAATTAGTTACAATGAATGTCATTGGATCATAGTTATTGCTGGAGATGCAGGTATAATTAGGAATTTTATTATGAATCACTCTATGAGACTCTCTATGTTCAATGATTTCTCTAATTTGAAAATGCTTGCAGTTGCTGAAACTCAATTTGCCTTAGTTATAGTGATGTTGAGAATATTCAAAAAAAATTAAAAATGCTCTTCAAGCTATGATAATCAGTGACAAATGGTCATGTTATAGGGAAGATGATGTTAGAAAGGCTAGGTATGTAAAAGACAAACTTTTAGATGATTTATAGTGGAATGAGACTGAATAAATATTAAATTTCATAAATTCAATTTATGAGATGTTGAGAGTTATTGATACGGATAAGTCTTGTTTACATCTCATTTATGAGATAAATGAGATGTGGGATTTAATGTTAGCCAAGGTTAAAAAAATTATATATAGACATGAGAGGAACACACTTCATGGAAACCCAAGTTTTTGGGATATTATTTATGCCATTATTGAAGATAGGTGAAGTAAAAGTAATTTACCTTTACATTGCTTGGCTCACTTACTAAATCCCAGAACATTTTAATATATTTTCATTATTATTTCATAATTTATTGTTTAGTAATTATCTAAAACTATTTACTTTTAATGTTATTTGAAGATATTCTAGTAAAAAATGGCTTCAAGAGGATCCTCAACAAGTTTCTCCACAGAAAGATTTAAAAATTTCAAATATGAGCAAGACATGTTTGAAGCATTATTTTCCAAATGAGGAGAAGAGAAGAAGTGTCAATATTGAGCTTGCTAAATTTTTTGGTTATTTAGAGGACTTTGGTGACCAAGAGTCATTGCGTGGTAGGTGGAGAATTGATTCGAAAATGTGGTGGTTGATACATAGAGCTTCAACACCTCTACTTCAAACAATCGCCATAAAATTGCTTGGCAAAGTTTCATCTTCATCTTGTTGTAAAAGAAATTGGAGCACATACTCTTTCATCCAATCAATGAAGATAAATAAAATTACTCCACAACGGGTTAAAGATTTAGTTTATGTGCATACAAACATTCGACTTCTATTAAGGAAAACTCCAACTTATATGGAAGGAAATACCAGAATGTGGGATGTTGCTGGAGATGGATTTGAATCTCTTGAGGATATGAGAATATTAGAAATTGCAAATCTTTCACTTGATGAGCCTGAATTGGAAGCTATGATATTCATTGAAGATGATATAGAAGTTTAAAGACAAACCACTGAAGAAGCTAATCCTATCATTCATTCTGTTGAATAGTTGAAACTTCGTGTGCTAGACAATTTATGTTTTTATTTTTGTACTAGACATTTAAATGATGTTACTTTCTTTTGATATTATAAGCTATAAGGCTACAAATGATGTTTTTTTTTTTTTAATCATTTTAAATATTATGCTTTGAATGTTTTTTTTTTTTTTTTTTTAATTTTTATGTATGATATATAAATTATAATGCCGTGTCCACGCCGTACCTATATTTTTAAGAATTGGCGTGTCCCGTATCCGTATCGTGTCGTATCCGTATCGTGTCGTATCCGTGTCGCCGTATCCATATCGGTGCAACATAGATATTCAATGAGTGTATTTTAAATGAAGGCTTCTTTGGATCCTTGCTGGTGGTGCCAATTGGGGTTTCTAGTTCCGTCCATTTCATTAGCACTTTGATGCTAGAGTTTTTTTTTGCAGTTGTTCTGCTATTGCCTTTAATTGTAGTATTTTTTATTTCATTTTGGAGTCTATAATGATAAATCATCTTATATTTTTGCTAGACTAAACTGGGCAACATTTTGGTTTGATATCTATACTGGGTGTGTGTGTCCATGGACTCACTCATGCCTTTGTCGAGATGCTTACTGTCTTTGATTTTCTGTTTCTACCGAAATGTTGGGGAGTTGTATTGTTGCTTCACTATATAATTCTATCTAGCTGCTTTTTGTTTTCGGGCCTTTGTTTCCATGGTTTGTTGTCAAGGCTCAAGCCGCTATATTTTGACATTTTCTGTTTCCATGGATGGTTCTGTCAAAGCTGCAGCTGGATGTTGCTTTAGCTGGAATTCTTAGGCTTCGTTTGGGATGACTTTTTATTGCTTCTTAAAGCAATTTTCTAGTACAATTATTTTAATTTTTGTACTATAAAGCTACTATAAGAAGCAGTAAGAAAGTCATCACGAACGAAGCCTTAGTCTGCCTACCTTCGCTGCTTTGGACAGTGTCTATGAGCATCTAATTATCTATTTCCATAGTTATTTGATCCCGTTTTGCTCTATTAATTCAGTTTCATGTATTCTGTGTTGATTTTTCAGGTCATTGGAACATAAATTTTCCTCTTTTTGGTCATGGGTGAGGACTCCTATGTATTTTTTTCAAAGGTTTACATGTAAGTTCCTTATAACTCCCTTTTAATCAATGATAGTAGCAGGCCATAGCCCTCAAATTTTCCCACAAATAAATAAATAAACCAACAAATAATTTATCATTGTTTAGCAAAATTAAACAGTTTTCATGCCAAAAAGCTTTCCGGTTTCAATCCTCTCAAAATTATTAAATCTGGATTTACAGGATTACAAAATCCTAACAGTAGCCAAGCAGCCCATGATGCCGGAAAAATAAATAAATAAACGCAAACCTTGGATACATCTCTGCATTCTTCGCTGCAGAAACAGTATGAAGTACCGTCTTCCCCCTTCAATGAGGAAAAAATACCGCTCGAACCATCCTTGTCTAACTTCTTCAAACAATAGCAGCAAACCTAGAGAGATACAAAAAGGGCATAAATTTAGCCTCCAAACCGAATAAATCAAAACGAAAAAGGACATCATTGAGTAGCTGTAAATATACTTGATCGGAGAGGGCGAGAGAAGGGTGGGTTACTAGAGGCTTCGCAGTGTGTATGAGCTCGCCGGAGCCGATGTTTCGGGTGGTAAAGACGCCTCTTCCGGCCGAATCGGTGAGAGATACTTTTATGGGCGAGCCCGCTCTTGCGCCGACGGCCTCCGCCGACATTGAGGAGGTGCAGAAGAGAGCTTCTGTACATGTTTGTTGAAGATTGCGAAAGGTGCGTCTGATCTCGAAGAGAAGGGGGTCAATCTGCGACGAAACCCGCCGAAGCATAACCGCTCTGCCACCGGGGAAAATGGCTGCGCGGAATATTATCAATATTTGCTTGAATCATGAAGAAACACTATTCATTTTTTACTTTTTCATGCACACTAAATATTTTACAGTATAGATTTTGTTGATTTATAGATTCTTTTATATGAGATATTTCTAAACTTTGTTTGTGTTAGTTTTTTGTTTTAAAATAATTTTTTAGGTAAAAAATCTATTTTATCGATTAGAGCTTATATAATATATCCTTACTAATGATAGATTATTTAAGAATAAATCATATTGATATGCTTGTCAAGGCATGCATTAGCTCTTATGACATGAGATTATACAAAAGATGAATGACACACATACACATAAATATAATTGTGGGTCTTTAAAATGATGTTTTTCTACAGGTCAGAATGTGAAGGAGACAATCACACTATCACGTATGACAAAACGGTCATATGCCTTTACACTCTACGCAAGCAAATCAATGGAGAGCATATAGAATTATACATTTGATTATCCATGGAGAATAGTGACTTTCGCTTACACACCTCGATGAATAATATGTAAAACTCAATAGTCACGAGATTTTTGTTATTTGATACATCAGCTCGAATGAAGTTTATTTGATGTGGGTTTAGATTTCTCATAAGCATAAGCCCATATGGTTAATTACATCTTATGCCTTGACCTAATAATACTCTCGATGAAGGATACTATTTTATTCTCTATAGATTTGGTGCATAGTAAAATATCTAGCACTCCTCATGCAAGTGAAGATGAGCTCAATCAGATATTTTCAACATATAAGAATCATATAGTCACTTGGTCTAAATCATAGTAAACACTAATCATCAAACAATAAGTAATAAATAGAGATCATAAATATAGTTGTATTCTACAATACACCCCAGAAAAATGAAAAAAATATAACTGAGCTCTATCATAATTACAACTTAGCCTAAATTTATATATCGCTGAAATGATGTGTGGGATCTTGATTGATCTTCATACATATGGCTTCCTTCCTTCTGAAATACTCACACGCATACAAGGCTTTCCTAACTAAAATTACATTTAAAAAATTTGCATAATCACCCTACAAAATAGAGATTAGCACAATTATAATAATAATCACACATTCACATCAAAACTTAGTCCTTAAGACCACATTCCCAAAGGCTTAGCATTCCTTGTAGAACATGTTATAAAGTGTATTTATAATTATTATGACAGCATTTATTCTCTTGGGAACGTGCACTACCTGCAAAAAATATCTCTATAAATATTCTAATTACCATGTAAGGGCAAATGCCCACTCATCAATCCACAAAATAGAAAAATAAAGCAACCAAAAATAATCCAAGCCAAAAACACATCATCGTAGCATCACAAATATAAAGTATAAAATAAAAAAAAAATTGGAAAATAATATTCTAGCTACGTACACCTTACCTTAGGATGCCTATAAAAATATGTCATATCTAGCACCTAAGTGTGTGAAAAAATTAGTGTTATGTGCTATCTAACCACCCTAAATTAGATAAAGGGTTAAAGTTACAAGTTCGGGTTCATACTGTTTAATTTATTAGCCCTTAAATTTTTCTTTAAGTGGTTAGTCATTTAGGGTGAAGTAATTAAAACAGTTTTAGGGTTATAATTATGGTTATTAAGTTATGAAGAGTTTAGAGATATGAGCCATAACTAAACTATAGTTATAAAGAATCGAGGGGCAATTGGTTCATCCTCAATCCTACATCTAATCAAGACTACAATAATTATAAGGTGTTAAGGTTGATTAGTCATCCCTTGATCATCTAAGACTCAAGATAAGGCCAATAGGTGACACACTAAAGTGGGCCTATTGCCCACCATAAAAAGAAAATCCTAGGCTTCCTATATTTAAGGTGATTCAATTTTTTTGAGATTGACATGAGAGCAGAAGACTCACTATCTATAGCTATATGTAAGTTTTATCTGATTTAAGGTTTAACATTTGAGTGGTTAAGAAATTGATTTAGGTTTCTAAGAGTAGCTTTATATTTCTAAAAAAATATAATTTATACAGATCTTTAAATTTTTATCCCTTAAGTTGTAAGGTATGTGGTATTGTAATAATGAGTAAGAGGACCAAGTCTCCTTATGACACATAGCCCTATAGCTCAAAATAGTCCAACCTATATATCTTACCTGTATTAACGGAAAGTGTACAAAGATGCATATAAATCTGACATAGGTCATGGCACTAAGGTGTGACTTGAAGTTCATTTGCTCTTCCAACAAATTCATCTGTTTGTTTAAAGTTAAAAGATATTTAATTTTGAGTTAGAATTTTAGTGTTTTGGTATCTTACTTAAGTTTTGGAGAGTTTGTGGGAGAAGATTTTATCTTTCAATTAGGCTTTCATTCTAATTAATGTAGACCCTTGATTATGCTCATCTTAAGAGTTCATAGGAATTCAATTCATATTTATTTATTTCTATTTGGTTTGTTATATTTTTTTAAACTTGTAGTTCGATTAAGGAGTTCATAATGATTTAGTAGATTTAGAGAAATTTATTTAGAAGTTTTATGATTTTTATGGATTTTATTGAGTTTAGGCGTCAATCATTTCATGCCTTATCACAACGGGCACGAAGACCAAGACCTCCTTAGGGCACATAGCCCAATAGCTTGAGGTAGTCCAGCCTATAAACTTTATTGAAGAACTGGGTTGTGCTAAAGATATACATATTTGTGATTTTTATTAATCTGTTTAACTATTAAAATCTTACAAATTTAATATAGGGTTACTCTTGAATATAACGAGGGTTACAAAAGCTTAATTTGTTGATAATTTATTATTAATTATTTAAGTTGAGTGGCAATTGTTGTTGTTAAACCGGGATCATGAGGTTTATTTCATTCTCATTGAAGCTAACTTGATAGCCTTGTAGGCTCGGATTACCCAACAATTATCTTGTTTCTTAATAGATTTTATCTATTACTTAATTAATTTTTTATTTGTGATTACTTGTCTTTAGTTAGTTCATTACAAAATTTAGAGTTTGGTTATGAGTTTATTAGGTATATTTTATCAATTGGTTGTATGGCTTTTAAGAATTCTATATGTTATTGTTTGTAGTATATGAACTTCAAAAAGGGGTCTACGTTAGGTTCAAATAACAAAATCAAATATATTATCTACAAGGAGATCTACACCATAATATTAATAACAGATCTATTTAACATACTAGAGCTTATATTTTATCGTATTTTTTGTATTATTAATTATGTTAAATGAAAATAACATTTGAAAACTTAAAAAATCATTAGAAGGTAATTTTTAGAGTTATTTAAATTTTTTAAGAGCCCAAAGAAAATCATCCGGTGGGGCCCGCTTCATCTGGGAAAACAACGATACACATGACACAATAGATGAGCTTACACTAAATAGCCTAGGTGACCGTAGAGTTCTCTAAGATTCAAAGAGGGGGCAAGTCCCAAAGAACAAGACTAGGATTTTGTAGGTGCACTATCCTAAGGCAATGAATAAACATAAAAAAAAGGTCCTATCAACTCCATTCTACTAGCAAGATATCATACAATAATGAGAGCTTGCAATTGTACTCAAAAGATAACTTATTGAATATTTAGAATAGTTACTCTTTAAAAAAAATTACTTATTTCATTTTTTTGTGAGTGTGTTATGATGTGAAATTTTAAGGAAACAAAATAATTATTTCATTTTTTTTTTGCATTATAAAAAATAAATTAGAGATATAAAATAAAAGCAATATTTTTTTTTTGTTTAAACTATCTCTAGGTTTAATGAAAATCATAAATCTTTAAGCTCTAAAACTTAACAAAAAAACGCTTCAGATCTCAAATCTGAAAAAAAAAAAGTTTTAATGTTAAGCAAATGTTTATATATGAAAATTCTCCATGTCATCACATTGAGGGATTTGGAATTACAAATAAAGGGAAATCACAACAGAAAATAAATAAAAGAGACAAATAGCTTGATCACCAAGTAGAGACAACCAAAATAATAAAATGACATTGAATATATAGGAATACTTTTGAGCATGTAAAATAAATAGGAGAGATTATTACGTGCGGAGTCCGAATACAGAGAATCATTCAGTTTTGTAACTGTGAACAATAAAAACGCAGTGGTGAATAATAACCGCGCTTTTACTATTCACAGCCACACAATAGAATGATTCTCCGATTCTGGAATCGTAATAATCTCTTGTTAATAGAGAATCTATTTTTGATAAAGTTTATTAGATAGACTTTTAATTAGAATAATTTTGTTAATTTTTGTACGAAAATTAAGAAGCAGAAAGAAAGCCGTCCCAAACGAAGCCTTAGTTGGGATAAAAAAGCAAATAAATCTACAATCACATGAAAATTCTTTTATGTATTTACAAATAAAAGAGAATAGACAATTAAACAAATAAAAAACTAAGATGAATGCATGATAAAAATTGATACAAATTAAAAACCTATTGAATTTTTCATATAGCGGTTCTCTGACTATTATCACGTAATTATGGCTCTCAAGTAGGAGCGTATCCACTGTAAGCCCGAGGGGTGGGGCAATTACCCCCTGAAAAAAATAAAAAATAAAAAAAAATCTTTATTATAAAATCCTTTATGCAATTTGTACCCCTCAATGTATTTTTTAGTCTTTATTACAAGAAGTTTTAGGCAATTGCCTCTCTCTCTCTCTCTCTCTTCCCCCCCCCCCTTCCCCCAAAAAAAAAAAAAAAATTTAAAATACTATGGTCTTTAGGCAATTGTCCAAACATAATTAAACACATTGTGTAGAGATGTTATTGTTAGGGAACGATCAACCAAATATAAAGAGAATCCAAAAATATCCTTACAACTAAAATTTATTTAGGGGCCACTGCCCCCGAAAACCCCGCAGGGGCTTTGCCCCTTTGAACCCCTGACATATCTGTGAAATGTACAAAAATCAAAGATATGAATAGGGGTCGAGAGACTGCGCCCTCAGAACAAAATTTGGTTGTAAGGATATTTATGAAAAAACTGCACTTTTACTTATAAGTTTGCCCCCCCTTGAAAATTAAGGCTGGTTCCGCCAGTGCTCTGCGTCCATTGTTGTCTAACTACTGTTCTCCAACCACCGTTGTTTGATCATAATTCTCTGGCCTCCATTGCCTAACTATGATCCTCTAACTGACGAAGTTGGATTATAGTCCTTCAACCTACGATCCTCTAACTATTATCATGTGGCTACATTAACCCCCGCTGACTCATTATTTACATCAATGCTTGATATCACTTACAAGATCGATGCATGCTATCAAAATTAACTCGAACTCCCAATGCCAACACTGAGAATTTATACAAGATTTCTTAGTCTCTAGTCTCCCCTCCTTAAAGGACTATGACTAGATAAACAATAAATGATATCTTCAAGATAACTCCAATGCCATAAGGTTTTTTTCAACTTCCACTTGGAATTAATTCTATACAGCTTATGTCTATATTGAATCAACGCCTTTCCTAATTACGAGAATGAGCATTATTTATAATTGATAACAAACACTAATAGAATTATTTCAATTGAGCTAATCCCTGCAATTTTTTCATTCTACGGGTTTTCTATATAAAAAACTCTGATGTCTCTTGTAATTCCATTCTTATTGTTTGTTGATTCTTTCTACAATACTAATACATTAAGGTTTTGTTTGGGGCAGCTTTTTGTTGCTTTCTAAAACTGCTTTCTAATACAAAATTTTCTAATTTAAGAAGCAGTACGAAAGCTGGCCCAAATGAAGCATAAATTCTCTCTCTATTGCCGAGAATGTTGTAACATGAAACAATTGTCAATGTCATAAATTATGATGAATAATGATTATCAAACTTTAAAAACAATCAAAACATCGAAAATGATAAAATATGATGAAGATTTAATAATTTGGAAGCTACATTACCTGCACTTCTCTTGCATGAAGATCTAATGAAACATGTTTTTATTTGTTCAAGTAGAAGATAAATGGTGGCCTACAACAAACATCCAAGAATGGTTTCTCCACAAAATTCTGCCTTTTTGATTCTTCAAATATTCACAAACATGGAAGTCATAACCAGCGATTCTATCATATATCTTCAATGGGTTTTCACATAAAGCTAGCATGGAGATTTGTGCTTGCTTAACTCGAATTTTAATAATGTATTAAATATTCACATTATTTTTTATGTCATTTCTTTACATAATATTAGCAATTTTTTTATCATTTATTTATCAAATATTCACATTAAAATAATAATGCAATTACAATAAATAATCAAATATTTTAAGAAACTGAATACATTCCCACCAATAATGTTTAAGATTCCGCACAAATACCATCTTCATAACCATTTTATCATTTGGCAACTGTGAAATTATTCTATGTGGAGATCGGATGCATAACGTTATCTAGAGATCAATTAGAATACGTCACATCAGTGATGCGGAGTTGCGGTACTGAGCTGTGGCCGAACAAAGGAATATTTTGACAAATTTGATAAAGGTCAATGTGCTTTGATCCTAACTAATCATCCATAATTAAAAAAAAAAGACTATTTTTTAATTAACCTTGAACGTCCATGGAAGTCGAGTAGTCGACCTCCCCTCTTTTTTTTTTTGGGAAAATTGGGGCTAAGCCCGTATATTAAAATTGAGAGAAGGTTACAATGTAAAGCTCAAAAATTGTAAAACCCAAAAATTACAAGCAATCCACAGATAAAAAACAAAACCCCACCCACAAATACTAAGCAAAAAGATGGATAACCAAATGGGCTCAGACATAAGGGAACCGGAACAAAACAGTTGGAATCAGCATGAAGGCAGCGAAATCAGAACCCCCAAAAACATATCTGAAGGGACCAGCCCCGGTTGCCAGAGAACCCAGAGCTGACGGAGGGCAGGTTGCACGAAGTGCCATTCGCAATGCCAAAGAAGGGACAAAAAGGCTCCGGCCATCCAGGGGCAAAGGGGGCATGAACCGGACCCGATCATCATTGCCCAGGAAATCCATCAGTAATAGAGTGGTGCTGCAGCAGGAAGCAATGTGGAAATTTGATATTCAGTCTTTCAAAAGATTTCCAACACTTCGTCTTAGCCTTGATAGCTTGTGAAATCTTAAAACAAATGTAGTTCATGTCCTCAGAAGTCCCCTCAAAACATCTAACATTTCTTTCTCTCCAAAGAAAATAAACAGAGCAACAAATAACCAAGAAACAGAAATTCTTATCTTGCCTATCTAAGTGTTGCATATCATCAAAAAATTCAAAACTTTGAAGTAATGAAGGCCTAAAAAGGAAACAGCCGAGAGAGGGGAGAAGAGCAGAAATAACCCCAAAAGAAAATTCACAAGTAAAAAACATGTGCAATATGGATTCGTCTTCCTTGCCACAGAGATGGCATGTACTACCGGTAATAATGTTACGACTTCTCAGAATGTCAGCAGTTTTTAAACCATCACAAACCGCAAGCCAGCCATACGAAGAGTATCTCAAAGCAAACCTCTTATGCCAAATGAAAGAGGCCCAGCTAACCTTTTCAAACTCCACAAAAAATAACTTCCTGAAGGTTTTGAAGGAAGGTTTACCACTACCGACCCATTCCACACAGCCATTACTTTGCTGAAGAATAGGAATGGAATTAATGTAATGAGAAATACCCGAAAGCATTGAACCAGAAAGCTGCCAATATCCCTCATACACAAAATTCTGAACAGCAATGAACTTAGAATTAGAAATATGTAAAAGCTCAGACACGGTAGAACCATTAATCCAGGGGTCCCAAATAGCATCCAGAGAACAGTTTTCCCTAGTGACAACAAATTTTAAGAATGGTTTTAGTTTGGTAGCAGTAGAACATGTAAAACTCCAATACTTAGAAGCTTTAGGAGAGGGTGGCTTAAATGGGGATAAATACTTCTGTCTAAGCCAATCCACAGTAAGAGAATTTTGAGAGAAAAATCTCCAGATGAAAGAGCAACTAAAACCAAAAGAAAGTGATTGAATGCTCGGTATCCCAAGCCCCCCAAGCTCAGTAGGGAGACAAGTTTTCTTCCAGGAAATTAAATGTAGTTTCTTTTCAATGGAGGAACCATGGAAAAGAAACCTAGAACAAAGTCTGTCAATAATTTTACAGCAACTCTTAGATAAAATAGCTCCTCTAATCCAATAGGCGATAATGTTAGCGATGGTGAACTTCAAATATTGAATTCTACCTGCAAAAGACAAGAATTTAACTTTCCAACCAGCAAGTAGAGTAGAAAGTTTACTCAGGAGTGGTTGGAAGTGAGTAGCAGTAAGATTTTTGATAGAAATAGGGAGCCCCAAATAACTGAAGGATTGGTCAGCTAAGGAGAACCCAAGCAGAGTAGAAATATCCATGGCATTAATGGTATTAGTGGAGAAGAGGACCGAACTTTTTGAGTCATTGATGCAGAGACCCGAAGAAGCAGCAAAACTATTAAGAGCATCTTTAAGTGTCTTGGCATTAAGTAATGAGGCCTCTCCAAACACCAGCACATCATCTGCATAGAGCAGATGATTAAAGTCCATATTGCCACAAGAAATACCTTTGAATTCTCCCTCGTCCAACATGCAAGAGAAAGCATCCATCACCACAGTGAAAAGAAGAGGAGAAAGCGAACACCCTTGACGAAGACCAGAAGAGGATTTAAAGAAACCCTCCAAAGACCCATTGATATTAACAGAAAAGGGAGTATCCAAAATACAACCTTTGATCCAATTGATAAATTGCTCAGGAAACCCCTTCAAAAAAAGCCTTTGAATAAGAAAATCCCTGGAAACCGTGTCAAAGGCTTTCTTAATGTCTAATTTAGCACAAAAAATTTTTTTGGCTTTAACAGCATTAAAGGTCCTCAAAATATCCGCCGCCAGCACAATATTATCAGAAGCAATTCTATTGGAAATGAAGCCAGACTGACTCTTATGAATAATGAAGGGAAACACTTCTTTGAGCCTATTAGCCAAAATCTTTGCAATGATTTTATAAAGAACATTGCAAAGAGAAATAGGACGGTAATCAGAAATATTTGAGGCATGAGAATGCTTGGGAATCAACGCAATAGCCGTGGCTTTAGCAGCAGGAGGAAGGGTACCCATAGAAAAAAAATGCTTAACAGCATTGCAAACATACAACCCAATAACCTCCCAGGACTTCTTGTAGAAAGAGAAGGTGAATCCATCAGGTCCAGGCGAGGAAGCATTAGGCCCAGAAAAAACAACAGTTTTGATCTCCTCATTGGTGACCGAAGCAATGAGAGGTAAGATCAAATGAGGAGGGATAGTAGCACCTGCAGGTAAATTAGAGAGATACGGGCAACAAGGTGTAGGGGTATTATATAAATTCTTAAAGTAAGAAATCGCAGCAATTGCAATTTCCTTGTGAGTAGAGAAAGTGCCATCAGTAGTAGTGAGCTCAGAAATCCTGTTATGATTTCCTCTAGACTTAATGCGAGCATACAAAAACCCCAGATCATCTTCCCCATTAGAAAGCCATCTGGCTTTGGCCCTCTGAATAATCCAAGAAGACCAGGCAGAATTCAAATTGTGAAGTTCCCCGTTAATATCTTTAAGTTGAGCATTTAAAAAAGGATCAAGGGGATTAGCGTTGATATGGCTTAACAGATGGGATTGCCTTTGTTCCACAGCAGAAATTTTACATTTAATAAAAGAGGAATCAGCCCACTCTTTTTTCTTTAAGGAAGATTTCAAAAGTCTCAATTTCCCATACAGGTTACAAATAGGGCTACCACCAAAGTGCACAGAAAAAGCAGCAATAAGCTCCGACCAATACCCCTCCATATTAGTCCAATAATCCTTAAATTGAAACCTTCCAGAAATGGAATAAGCAGAGCCAGAATTAAGTAAAATAGGGGAGTGATCCGAGGTACCAGGGGGCTCAACCTTGTAAAAGGATTTAGGATAAAGATCAAGCCACTGTTGATTTACCATCATCCTATCTAATTTAACATGAACAGGATCACTTGCTCTTTGGTTAAACCATGTGTAGTGAAGTCCAGTAGAGGCCAGGTCAAAAGTACCCGAGGAAGAGTACCAGTTGTTAAGTTCCCCGAGTTGACTAAAATGAGGAGGGGCACCCCCCATCTTATCATTAGCATCTTTGAAACAATTGAAGTCCCCCATAATGATCCAAGGGGAGTTAATATTGGCGGCAATGGACTCCAAATCAGACCAAAGAGATTTCCTTTCTTCCAGGGAATTAGCCGCATAAACCACAGAGATCCAAAATTTCTCAGAATCACCAGTTTGAATAACACCATGAATTAATTGAGACGAGCGAAAAGAGGGAGTAAAGGTGATTACATCAGAATTCCACTTTAACCAAATTCGACCCGGATTTGAAAAATTAAAGTTGTCATAACTTTCCTCATTAGAAAAAACCATATGAGTATGAAAAAACCACTGATCATTCAGATGGGTAGACGAAATCTTCGCTTCCAGGATACAGAGGAAGTCGATATGATGAGCAGCAATAAGACGTTTACAGGTTAGAACTCTATCCGAGCTAGTAAAACCCCGGACGTTCCAACAACAGATCTTAGGTAAGGTCATTTTGACTTGGAGGATTGCGGTTTTTTAGAGTTTTTGGCTCTAGTAGATTTAGAGGAATTGGCTTTATGGTTGATGGACTTGACAGAAGGTTCCTTCAATTTAGACCCAACAGTATTAGAGGAGGATTTGGGGGAATCTTGCAAATCACCATCAGGAGGCTCTGGTGGCTCAAGAATAGCGAACTTGTTGGGTGAAAGGGTGGTATGGGGCTGATGAAGATTCCAAGTGGTGGGGGTGATAACAGACTCAAAATTCTGTGGAACAGGCACCACAGCCGAATTTTGAGAAGCGGCAGTCGGAGGTAGATCTGAGGAAGGAGAGGGCTCAGAAAGGGGAGGGAGGGGGGGCTCAGAAGAGGAGACGTCTTCCGTAGGTGAGTTGAGGTTCGGGATATGAGATAGAGCTATAGGAGGAGCGACAGAGGGTTGTGAAGTGAAAGTAGTGGTCGGTAACGGGTTGTGAGCTCCCCTCTTTCATGATCTCTTTTCTCCAATATATTACTAATTCGACAACACCGATGGCTTTCTCCATGAGATCCTAGCGGCCCTCATCGCTGTTTAATTTTCTATGTTTTAAAATTGAGCGATTGATGCCGCACGCTCGAAATCGGCAGCAGGGGCCCTCCATCTTCCATCCCTTCCGCGAAAGCTGCCATCTTTGACCTGAAATCCCAGTCCCAAAAAAATTGCAGCTTTGGCCAATGACTCCGGAGATCCAAGTTCAGTCCTCCCCAATCTCCACCCGTTCCGCTGCCACCATGCCGGAAACCCTCCACGAAACATCCCTCCCAAAACAGAGCACCAATATCAAGAAGCACCAAAAAGCTTCGAACAAACTCGGTCTTCTCCCCCTCGTCTTCCTCATCTACTTTGAAGTTTCTGGTGGCCCTTTTGGCTCAGAACAAACAGTCCAGGCCGGCGGCCCCCTCCTCGCCATCCTAGGCTTCGTTCTCTTCCCCTTCGTTTGGAGCATTCCGGAAGCCCTAATCACCGCAGAACTCGCCACCGCCCTCCCCGGGAACGGCGGCTTCGTCCTCTGGGCCGATCGAGCCTTTGGCTCTTTCTCCGGCTCTCTTATGGGCTCATGGAAATTCCTCTCCGGCGCCATCAACTCCGCAGCCTACCCCGCTCTCTGCGCCGACTACGTCGCCCGTGCTATCCCTTCTATCTCGTCCGGCGCGCCTCGCGTTGCCACGGTTACGGCCACAACCGTTCTCCTCTCATTTCTTAATTATACGGGACTATCTGTTGTTGGGTATACAGCCATGGCGCTTTGTGCTGCTTCGCTTTTCCCCTTTTTCGTGCTGGCGGCGACGGCGTTGCCAAAGCTTAGACTGCGGCGATGGGGCAAAATTGCAAAAGATAGGGATTGGAGGCTATTTTTTAACACGCTCTTTTGGAATCTGAATTTTTGGGATAATGCGAGCACGCTGGCTGGTGAGATTGATAACCCGCAGAGGACTTTTCCGAGGGCGCTTTTGGCTGCTGGGTTGCTCACTTCAGTGGCTTATCTGATGCCGCTGCTCGCCGGAACTGGGGCGCTTGATGTGCCATACTCGGAATGGGACAGTGGTTTCTACGCCGACGTTGCAGGTATGTTCAGTTGCCCTGGTTGGCGTAACTCCGGCGAGGTGAGGTGGCAGTCGTTGACTTGTCATCGGGCCACCAATGACTTCGTTGTTTCATTGATAAGTTCTTTGATCCTATATGTGATCGTGGCTCGTTTTAGGCTGCGGTAGAGTTTCAGGAAAATTGTTTATTTGGTGATATTTGTTGCTTTTGGACTATACTAAATGGACAGCTTGATTTGATTGAAACTAGACATACGTTTAGGATTCTTTCCCGTCAGTTTAGCCAATGTAGCTTTTTTAAGAGTTTTTGGAGCAGTGCTCTTTTAGACTTTTACTCACCCAAAATTTTAGAGTAAGACAAAGATCAATTATTTATTTCTTTATTAGTAAATATTTAACTTTTATAAGGCACTTTTCCTATGGTTGAGTAGTAGTCAACTGAAAAAGATAGATTTAGTAATATTAGTTTGTAAGCATTAGAATAGGAGAAATTATTAGGTTCGGATACCGTACAAACAGAATCATCTGGATTTCTCTTTGTAGTAATTGCGCTTTTACTGTAGACAGAGAAAAATCCGGATGATAATCTTTATCCGGTGTCCGAACCTAATAATTTGCCCTAGAATAGGGATGTGACTGAGATAAGGTAACATAATTGACTTGCAAATTAGGGGCTGTTTAGTAGCACCAATGATTTTATTTTAGTAGGATTTCGTAAATCCTCTAAATCCGGGGTTAAATCCTTAAATCATGATAAATCCTGTTAAATTATGTGTGACTGTTTGGCTATAGATAGTTAAATCATGAAACGAGCGGACTCTTCTTTCCTCTCGCGCCAACATTCCGTTAAATCCGCCGAATCAGAGGATTTCAGAAATCTGGGATTTATCGCGAAAAGAGGATTTTTTCGTCTACGGCAGCTTTCATTTACCGTGAGATTTGGTTTTGTGCTGTTTGGCTGGATTTCGCTCAAATCCGCCTCAAATCTGGCCTAAATCCTGCTAGCAAACAACCCCTTAAAGTTAATAGATTAGTATGCAGTTGGAAAGAAATGGAGGAGGATTTATAAAGCGATCTCCTTTAGTTTAGGTGAGGATAGTGATGATGCTAGCCATATATTGATTATAATTGGATTGATGTTAATTGGATAATGAAAGAACTTAATTGGAATAAGGGTACTGATGATGATCTATGTTGCACGGATACGCCTATTTATGAGGCATGCTGTATCGGATACGGATACGCCTCCGATACGGCACGGATACGTGTCGGATACGGCTTTGCCGTGTCCAATTAAAATAGTATTTAAATTTAATCGGACACGCGTATCCGATACACGTGTCCTATTTAAAAAAAATACTCGGTACCGCTTGGTATTGCTCGGTACCGTTTGGTTCTCGGTACTGCTCGGTACCGTTCGGTACTCGGTACTGCTCGGTACCGCTCAGTACTCGATACCGCTCGGTACTCGGTACTTCTCAGTACTGCTCGGTATCGGAACTCGGTACTGCTTGGTACTGCTCAGTACAGAGGGGTACTGAATGGTACCAAGCAGTACCAAGAAGGTAGAGAAAACTTTAAAGCAACTCTTATAATAAAATTTTATTCTGGGGACCCCGCGACTTGACCGGGTAGGTCGAACCCCGCCAGGGGCTAGCGCCCCCTTGGACCCTCGGCATAGGCGCAACATATCTACACTTTTAATTAAAAATTTTCATGTTTCAAATTCATGTTGATTAATTGTGTCGATCCTTCGTAGGATAATGAATAGTTAAAATTTCATGTGCCGGACAATTTATCTTCTTTTTTTTAATTGTTGTGCTAGACATTTAAATATTTAATGCTTACTTTTGTTTCATTTTTTTTTTGTCATTTCAAATATTACACTTTGATTAATTTCTTAAATTTTATGTATTATTTATATATTATAATGCCGTAGCCGCGCCATATCCGTATCCTGTATTTTTAAGAATTGGCGTGTCCCGTATCCATATAGTGTCGTATCCGTATTGCCGTATCCGTATCGGTGCAACATAGATGATGATACAAGGGAAACTAAGGGCTTGAAAGAACTATTATTTTGCATTGTCTTTTGTTGGGGTGATTGTAATAATGATGATATGATGATGATGATGATGATATATTGATAATAATTTTTTCATGAGATAACTTCTACCATCTATTGCTTTTGCCTTCTCACCTAGTCAAGGCAGCCAAAACATTTATTTAAGAATATGTCAAGTTGCTTCAAAGAAACAAATTTAGTGATTGACCACCCAAATCTTTTTTTACAATTTCTGAAGCTTCTATCTTCGGTTCTTAATATCCAATCACTATTTCCATGCAGGTATGATTACTGGACACTGGCTCAAATACTGGGTAGAGGTTGGTGCAGTGTTATCAGCCATTGGTTTATATGAGGCTCAGCTCAGTAGCTCTGCGTTCCAGCTCCTTGGTATGGCTGACCTTGGCTTCCTCCCAAAATTTTTCTCCCTTCGGTCGAAATGGTTCAGTACTCCCTGGGTTGGCATTCTTACTTCAAGCTTCATCTCCCTTGGCATCTCCTTCCTTTCCTTGGAAGACATCATCTCCTCTGCTAACTTCCTCTACAGCCTTGGCATGCTTCTTGAGATTGCCTCATTCCTTTGGCTGAGAAGGAAGGAGCCCAGACTAAAGAGGCCATTTCATGTGCCATTGCGAATGCCAGGGCTCATTTTCATGTGCTTGGTTCCCTCAGGATTCCTCATTTATGTGATGGCACTTGCAAGCTGGAAGGTGTTTGTGATCAGTGGTGGCTTGACGTTGTTTGGTTCTGCGTTGTACTTCTTCATGGAACTTTGCAAGTCCAGGGGATTTTTGAAGTTTTCCACCCAAGGGGAGAAGGTTGGTGAAGTGGAAGAGGAAGAAGGGAAGTCGAATGAGGCATGAAAGTACTTCAGAAGGAAAAGATTTCCCTCTTTGTATGTCTGAAGAAGCATTGATTGATCAATTTGATTCCTACTGCTTGTACTTTTAATTGAAGAATAAAGCAATCTGATTCAGCTTTTGCTAAAGTGGAGATGATTTTATTACTACCGCTTGCACAGGTAAAAAAAGAATCTAGTGGCTTTGGTATTCCAAACTATTGTTTGTTTTTAATTATTTAAAAAATTGAATAATGATATACTATAATCTTAAGATGCATAGTTGATCTATTACTATTTGGGAAATAATATATTAGCCAAAATGTAAGATTTGGTGTTTGCTGGCTATTCAATATGTTGATTATCACATGTAATTAGTTTGTATCTTTGTTTTTAATTATGTGGATAGTTTGTTCCCCGTTTCAACTGTTATTTTTATATATTTCACTTTTTTGCAAACTTTTTGAACATGGCCTATTTGGTTCTAGCACAACTGTCTTGATAATTATTAGGCCGGCCCCTCCTGGGCTGGTTGAACCGGTCCCTAGTGGACCGGTTTTTACCTATAGCAGGCAGCCCAAGGTGGGCGGAATCAAGGAAGAAGAGAGAGGGAGGGGATGGATGCTCCTAGAGGGCCCACATGCTAATTAAATTTGCTTGAAGGGAATTTTTGAATTAGGGGTCTATTTAGGAAATTTGTAATTGTCCTTTGTCTTTAATTAGTTTCTTTTGGAAAAGGGTTGGGGTTTATGCTTGATTTGGATTTCTCTTGAAGTTCCTTGGTGCCTTGGGCTCTAGACTACCTTGAGATTTCCGTCGGCATCGAACACAAGTCCCCATTCAAGTTCGGGATCCGTCATGCATTCTTGAAGTGGTGGGGGAAGGGTGTCGTCGTCTTCTCTTGACGTCAAGTGTCATGAGCATCCAAAATTCCCAAGGGAGGGAGTATGGAGAGGGGAGGCTTAGGTAGAGAGAGAGGGGGCGGGTGACTTGGGTGAGGGGGATTAGGTTAGGGGGAGATTGAAAGAGATTTACTCAAATCTGAAATTAACTTCGGAATTTGAGTAAATTAGGAGGGAATTAATTTGAAATTGATTTCAAATTTCAAATAGATATGAGGGGAATTAATGGGCATTCAATGGGGCCCATCAAGAGGGGGGTCGGCGGGTACTAGAGAGAGAGGAGGGAGTTATTTTAAAAACCTGAAATTAATTTCAGATTTTGAGAGAAATAGGGGGGAAAATTCATTTGAAATTGATTTCCAATTAACGTGTCATCAATGCATTAATTGGTGGCATGAATGGGGCTCCATCCATGGTGAGGCCGGCGGCTTCTAGAGGGGGGGAATTGGTGTGGGAGCAATTGATTAGTTTCCAAATCGGCACATAAGGTTTAGGAAAGATTATGATGAAATCCGTTTGAATTTTAATTTCATCATGATGTGGATTTAAATACTTTCTAAATTAGGAATTTCCAAAATTGGAAAGTTTTGAAATTCAAATTTTGAATTTTCAAAATTTGAACAAGTGGGGGATGGGGGAGGAGGCCGGCGGTTGAGTGGCTTGGTGACGGGTAGTGGAGGTGGGGTGGCCGGCGGTCAAGAGGGGGGCTAGGGCCGGTGGGTTGGGGGTCCAGCCGGTCCAGGCGGGATCGGTTCACGGGCAAAATCGCAAAACAGGCGGAGATTTCGCCAGAACGAGCGGCCCGACCGCTCATATAGAGCGTTTTAGGAAGGATTTTTGGGGGGTTTCAGAGAGAAATTTGAATGTAGGGACTGTTTAGGGAATTCCTTTTGATTTGTATGCATTAAATAGATGTTTTTCCTAGGGTTTGAGCATCTTGAATTTGACTGAAATTTGAGATCTCTTGGATTTAGGTTTTCTTTGGGCTCTAGCAGCGTCTAGAGATTTGGGAGAGATCGATCCTCCTCTCGAATTGAGGATCAATTGTATCTTTGCTGTTTTATTCATCTACTAGTGAAATACAAGAGTTTTTCTTCGTTTTTTCTCAGATTTCTCGTGTAAAACTCCTGTTTTTCTCTGTTTTTGGGCTGTTTCCTACTGTGGACAGCAATAAATCTGCTGCAGTTTACTGATTTTGGCTAGGAACACTTGTGAATCCAAGTGTTTCCTATCATAGAGGCAGTGCGGGCATCTCATTTTAAACGGGTTGGCGGGTTGACCCGGCAACCCGTCAGGTCAACCCGAACCCGGCCCGTTTTTCAAACGGGTCGAATTCTGGAACACAAACCCGACCTGTTTTGAAATCGGGTCGGGTTTTGATGTAGTGCAAAATATTGACACTCCTATTCACAGGATTGCTGGTATTCCAGCAACCTGTAGTGAATTCAATGGAAAGACAAGCTGGATTATTGTTGGACACGGAGTAAACTAATAAAAAATATGAAAAAATAAAGACAATAGAGAACCTAATAAAAGATTCCATCAACCAAATGTGTCCTCCTCGTGAACCTTTTTAGAAATTTTAGAGCTTTGATCTGTTGCATTGGTAAACTAGCTGGATGGATCTTCACAACTTCTCACTTTACATGAAACAGTAATTCTTGGCCTCACTCATAAAACCGTGGCTACAACACCAACTACAATGTTCCTGATTGAATTCAGCCTTGCTACTGCTGTAAAGCCTGTGAAACTCTTGGGCAGGCCCCCATAGCGATTACCTGCATGGTTGCTGGCTAGTTTGAATTCAGCCTTGCTGCTGCCGTCAGAAGACTTCTTGTCACTGCCCCACCTTTGATAGCTGCAGAAGATGATTTCCAGAGTGTCAACGCGGACTGGGGCGGAGTCTTAAACTCACTCGTGATGTCATGATTGTTCGACAAGTTTTACACTGATTGTCGACTACTTAACACGACCCTCCACTTTTCTTATACAGACTTTGAGATTTGACAAAGATAGGTTTGCTAAGGTTAATGAGTGCCCATAAAGTTTAATAATATAATTTTTTAGTTTTTCATAGGATTTTTTTTTTTAACTTAAGTCTTTTATATGAGATAATTATAAAATGATATATATTCATATTGGCGTGTCACCAAAAAATTCTTTAGATCAAGCATGAATCACTATTCTCACACATCTCAAAACACCTAGAATCAAAAGTTTTCAAAATCAAATTTGGGATTATTAA
This sequence comes from Dendrobium catenatum, assembly GCF_001605985.2. NCBI lineage: Eukaryota > Viridiplantae > Streptophyta > Magnoliopsida > Asparagales > Orchidaceae > Dendrobium > Dendrobium catenatum. The sequence goes on along the minus strand of NW_021320035.1, from coordinate 474,116 downwards.
AGCATTATTTTTAGCAAATTCATAGTCATAATGAACATTTTAATAAGATGAATCTAATGATATAAAAAATTTCTTGATCTAAGTCTATATGAGCTTGAATAAGGCACTGCACCATGATATCATTTGAGAGATCAAATGTTCTTAGAAACTTCTGTGCTTATATTCAAAATAAGCATCTCAATGAGATAAATTTGATGAGTCCATGATCGCTCAATTTAGTTATCATTAAAGCATTATGATGCTTAAAGGATATTGTATTATCAAATTGATCAATTGTATTATCAAATTGATCAAGATTGTTCGTCTAATGGATCTCTCATCATAAATCTATAATAGATCATGCGCTCATTTGTAGAGGTTGGGATGAGGCTACAAGAAGTATTCTAGAAGAGGGAGTTTAGAGCTCTGCCTGCAAGCACCTAATATTTGTTGTCACCAATAAAGTTTATGCCTTCTATCAATAGTAATGCTTGTGCTTGCTAAAGAAACTAACGTCGATGACCTCCATTGTCATTTAAAGTTGATGCCCTCAATCACTATTACAGCCCATGCCTATCATCTACATCAAGGTTGATGTCAATCGCCATCAATTTGGTCGATGCACGCAATCGATGTTAATATCGATGTCCTATCCCCACAGAAATAAACACTCATTATCTCCACCAAGATCAATGCTTTCCATCACTCGTCATTGCCAACAACTCATACCCCTATCATTGACATCAACACTAACACCGCCGTATCTAACAAGCCTGATACTTGCCTTCTTTGTCACTAATTTTCCCTTTTATAAGGTGAATGACCAAGCATACATTCTACAATCACTTGATGGCATTTCCAACATTTTAAGGTCCATTTTACTTTCACCATAAAGCCATTATTTTTTCAATTCATATCTATTACATTGTATCAAAATCTTCTCAGAATCATTTCAATAAGCCAATGATTTTTTTTTTGTTCCTAAATTTTTCTCATCAAAACCTCAATATCTCTTACTAGCTGCTTTTAAATTATATGTGCATGATTTTCGTACAATATATTCTAGTACATCATGCATGGCTCATAAGACCAACAATTGCATTGTGAAGAAAACCCTTTCATGATTGAAAGAAAGGTGAAAATATCAATCTGATATTATTTTTTAAGAAATTGCTTGATCTAGTGATTGAACTGTCGAACCAGATATAATTTTTAAGAACCAGATAATTAATAAAAATAAAAAAAATGAATCAACAAAACCATGCAACCTTAGCCATCTATGGCTCTGTATAACTACTTGTTTCGTTTATATTGCTACAACTTGTTCTACGCCTTCACTATTCAGTACATCTCGTTTAGTCTAGAATCTTAAATATGATTATCAGATTTCATGAGTAAAGAATGAAAGACCAGTGGTGAGGATAAACCAGGTTGAGATCTTGCAGAACTGAAACACCATTAGCAGACAAGTTTTCCTAAAAAATATGATCATTTTCATCCTTTTTTGACGTCCAGTGACCCAATTGTAGTGAAGAAGAAGAGAGGTAACACTCACAAGCGAATTAAAAAAAAAAAAAAGGGTTGAGATCAAGCATGGGGGACATAATTAGACACTTTTCTGTTTCTATCTGTCTTGTGTATGTTATCTACAGTATAACTAAAGAAAAAAGGGCCAGTAGTGAAAGATAAAGCAGCTTCAGAGTTTGCAGCTCTGAAACACCATTGTCGCCGGTCGGTTGGAAGGTGCCAGGAGGCACGAAGCTGGAGCCACCGGGAGGCGGGAAGCTCGAGCCAGGACTTCCTGAACCACCAGTGGAGTTAGATCCTCCGCCACTCCCAGAGCTATGAACAGAAAAGATATAACATCAATAAGAGATCAAGTAATGTGCATGAAAGAGAGCAGTATGGTATGGTTCTCTTATTGCTCACCTTCCTGGGAATATGCAAGAGCCGCTGCCTGCAGGGAAAACCAAGAAAGAAGAAAAAATGTTTATATCATAATTTGTCTTTCTTAGTGGATTTGGTACAGGAATGAAATCCACCAACCATTCCACATTAATAACAAGGTTGTTAAAAAAACAAATATCTATGCAAACATAAATAGAAGTGTCAAAATGTCGCCTGATAAAAAATTTGCATTAACATTCAATACCATGAGAAATGACAAAACAATCAGAACTGAAATTGTAATCATAAAATCTAGATTGCATGAGTTTTGATTAATTCACTCATTCAAGCAGATCAATACCTAAAATAATAGAATAAAAACAAGAAAAATAAGAGATCCCCAAATAAAGCATTCAAACCTCATGTCGGATACAAAGAGATGGCTTCCCCAATTTGAAAGTTAAATGTAATTAGATCCAAGTAGAAATTCTTTTAATTAAATTTAAGACTTCAAATTATAACTCTTGTTCATGTATATATAGTTCCAGAGGTATATATTCAAAGTTAGCAAAATAGATGTAGATTATATTTTCTATCTAAGACATCCTCAAAAGAATATTCACAGTTACAATCACTTTAATAAAATCAGATTTGACTATGCTTCATTCTTTTGTTGGTATGGGCTTGTTCGTATAGACTTCATTAGGGACAACTTTAGACCATTGCTTTTTCTCAGCTTTCAAGATATTTTTATATTAAAAAGCAGCTTTACAAAGTAATACAAAAGCTGTCCCAAACATAGTCATTGTTTTTAGATAAGATGCTAAAAAATTTTCTTTATAAATAGTAACCAATGGTACAGTAGTCTTAATAGAAGAGACCGTTGTAATATTCCTCAATATGCAAACAACTATCTTGCAAATAAGGAACCATAGATCAACAACAAATGCTAATATGCTTGAACAAGAAATTTCACATTTTGTTTTGTCTTAAATGCAAATGACTGCAGCAAAAGATAGAATAGCATCACTCTAAAAGAAGAAAAATTATTACGTGTAGTGTTCGGATACTTTCGGAGGCAAATCCGAATGCGTCACGTCAGCCAAGGCACAATGCATTAGCTGACGTGGCACTTCCGGATTGGCCTCCGGATGCGTTCAGACACCATACAGAATAATCTCCCCTAAAAGAAACTCTTTGAATCAATATTTGTTTCAGTATGTCGGAATCTTGAAAGACCATGATAGAAAAGTATCTAGCATTTATATATATCACGGTTAAAAATACAGTAGCAAGAAAGGACTTACTCGGGTCACTGTTAGTAAGCATAGCTGTATTATTGAAGAAGCAGGTTCCGCCTGTTGCTTGATTTGCTTGGTAATAGGCATCGTAGGCATATGAAGCAATAGCTACAAGATTGTTAGCTATATAACAAGCTTGACCTGGCTGTATAGGACCGCAATTCGCTAAACCAGGTCCGCAAGCCCAGTCAATACCTGCCTTTAGTGCAGTAGGGTCTGCATTCTGTCTTGCCACGCAAAAAGTCCCCAATGAAGCTAAACTTACAGTTGAAATCTCACCAGGGAAGAAAACCTGTAAATTTCCTTTGAGATGTGAAGCATAGGATATGCCTGCAGGAAACAAAGCTAAACTTCAATACAAAAATCAGAAGCCAATGAATGAATTAAGGTTAAGAAGGAGCTGTAGTGCAGAATAAATGGAATATTTTAGGGATTAACGCAAAGCATCCTCATCCGATAATCAAATGACATATAACAAAAAAAATTAAAATCAAAATTTTTGAGGATAGACGTTACAACAACAACAACAACATCAAGCCTTTGTCCTACTAAGTGGGGTCGGCTAAATGAATCCTTTAAGTCGAATTCTTGTTTAAATCTAATAAAGAAAGATCATGTCTAATATTTTCTAACCAAGTCTTTTTAGATCTACCTCTACCTTTCTTAACATAAGTCAAATCTAACACCTCTACTTTTCTAACCGGGTTCATCGGAAAGCCGCCGTTTTATGTGACCAAACCATCTAAGGCGACTCTCTCTAATCTTATCTTCCACTGGAGCAACTCCAACCTTTTCACATATATGCTCATTTCGTATCCTATCTCTAAGGGTAAAGCCACTCATCCACCTGAGCATCCTCATCTCTACAACACTTACCTTAGTATTATGCTTCTCTTTTAATGGCCAATATTAAAAGACTCAATGTCATTGACTCAATAGCTTGATCAAGAACAGACGTTGACAATAGAAAAATGCATCCTATTTCACTACTTATGACTCAATGTCGGTTAAAACAGATGTTACCAGTAGAAATGGAGCATACCTGGCACGTACAATAAAACAATGGCAAAAGCGAGAATATTTGTCTTCAATCTTCCAACAAGAACCATCTTGACCAGCAATGGCTTGGTGCAAGAAGTTGAAATGCCAATAGTTTACAAACTTGGAGAGCTCAACCACCAAAATCAATCTGCAATATGCTAAGCAAAGTTAAAAAGGCACTCATTCAAAAGAGTTTCAATTACACACCTTACTTCTAAAAAAAGAAATAATTTGAGCTAAGCTTAAACAAAAGTTTCTCTGTCAAGAAAACAGCTTAATGCGGCGAAAAACAGCTTCGCCGTCAAAAGCCGACAAGGTGGATTGTGGTGTATGACATCAGGAAAGATCCAATGTGGCTTTAGATCTCAATGCTATGATAAAAATCACAAAAGGATCCTATTTGAAACCAACATTTCGATGCTCATAAGATAAGAGCCACAGTTAACAAGACAACAAAACATAGTCACTAGTTTTATGTTACCACTTTGAAAGATAAAAGAAACCCGTAGGCTCCGTTTGGGACTACTTTTTTGGTGCTTCTTAAAGCTTCTTTAAAATACAAAAATTTTAATTCTTGAACTAAAAAGCTGCTTTAAGACTCAGCAAGAAAGCCGCCCCAAAGGAAGTTTTAATCTAATAAATGAAATTCTTTTACGCGTGCCAATTTCTCCCTCAAGTATCCAGAGACTGCTAGACCATAACGCTAGAGTGATTTGGATTAAGCTAACCTGCTATGTTGCAATCAATGAAAAGTAAGACTCACAGTTTAATCACAGCATCATGGACTATCAAGTTCCTACTTCGTTTATTTTGACAAGGAAAAGAGAAGAAATTCAAGAGCTTCGTGAATCCAAAGTCAGGACAAGCGCTATAAGGCTACCAAAAGTACTAATCATGACTTAAATATTAAGGAAAGACACCCAAAGTTAAATGGAAAGATGAAGCTTTGGCCGGTTTGCCTAACTCCAAACCAAATATCAATCATTAGACCACCAAGACATTCTTCAAATCCTTCTGCAGTCTCCTTCCTGAATAGAAATGAACCAAAAAAAGCTGGGGAAAAAAATCCTCAAATTACAACTGAACGTGGAAATAAACTAATCAAGCACAGAAACCAGAGAGAGTAATATGAAGAAGGGAAGATAACACAGAACTCACGAGGATTCTTTGTGAATGGCCGAAGCGAAGCGTCGAGAGTTGGGATTTCTACGCCCGAAGTAGAGAGAGCAAAAACTGCAGAGCGGGCGTCAACAGAAATCAGGATTTCAGCAGAATTTAGAATCGAATGGCACCCGAGAAATAAAAGAAAAAAACCTTTTTTTTCTTCTTTTTTTTTGAAAGTCGAGAACAATTCCAAACCGGCTTCCATATGCAGTCAGCATTAGTTGATCTAAAATCAAATAAAAAAATAATCATTAATGTGAGTTTGACGACGCAACTTAACAAAAATTTCTCATCTCTTAATTTTATTATAATATTTATACTATTAATTATATATAAATATCTTAGTATTTTAATATGTTAATCTTTTTTTTTTTTTTAAGATTTATTCATTGGAACATTTAAGCAAGCTCAAAAGCCAGTCTACATATATCCTTTATAGGAGAAATTATTATGTGCGGAGACTGGACACATAATGT